>NC_090732.1:61825866-61838366 GCF_036898095.1 Palaemon carinicauda | reverse complement strand
ACCTCTGCAACTAAAATACAAAATACCCAAAGTGAAAAAAAATAAATTAATACGACATCAGTTTTACACAGGCTTAACAATACTCTCCCTCTGGTTGCGCGAAATAGGGGCTTTCTGGGCGGAACAGAGCCGGAATAGATATTCCTTCATCCCTCAATTTTACTTGTCCGGATTTACGGCACAATTTCACAACACAACATACCACCACCGTTCCGCCATTTATCTAAATCATTACTACACTTGCGCTTACAATTACCAACCGGTGGCCAATAGCCGTTTTCCCGAGAAAATTATTCATTTTCCCGCTCTTCTCTTATCATATTGAATATTAGGTATTCACATATACACATTCTCTAACACTACTCATCCTCAAGGCTGAACTTTATTCCCGCAGCCACTTGCCATTCGCCAACTTCCCCGACCCCAGCAACCGGAAATAATATAAATACATAAATAATACAGCATCCGCCTGACGGATTTCACCTGACCTATTTAACCTCTAATTGTTTTTTAGGTTCACTGAACAGTATGTCATATATATTGCCACACTCAGCAAAATAACAGCAACACTTTACGTATAAATTAAGCATTAACATATGAACACATTGTTATCATCAAGTTTATTTAAAACACGTCAAAAGAAGAAATAAGGTCTGGTAAAAAAACAACAACAACAGCAAAGGCGGTAAAAAATGCTACTCATCAACTCGAGGAATGTCACGCATGCAGGGGTAAGGAGGAACACTTTTTGAAAACTACCCCATCAGGCACCACATATCTGTGTGGCTGATGATGTTCAGACACTGTGCCATCAATATGCTTTGTATTACAACTGTGTTAGATTTAACCATCTTTACTCAGTTCGGACCCAAATACGCTGGCTCTAGTTTGTGTTTCTTAGGTTGTAATCGTTTCAAATACACACGATTGCCCACAAATACTTTTACCGGTGCGGTTTTGAACCGACCATCATACTTTGAGTTGTTTTTCATTAGCTCTTTTCAAAAACCTTTCTGTGATGTTCATTACTCTCCTCAGTAGATTTAATAAATGTACACGGTATTGCATAGTTGAATAATTTGGCAATTGTTGGGAATTAATGTGTATTGTATAAGGTAACAGCATCCTGTCCATACAGTAAAAAGAAAGGCGTGTCCATGAGCGAACCATTATATGCAATATTCAAAGCTAGCTCAGCTGTAGGAAGCATGGCATGGCATGCCAATGAACGGGGTCATCAGCCACTAAGTAACGTAAAATTCGCACTCCTTCCTTATTATGCAATTCCACTAAGCTATTTGCTGAAGGCCTATATGCGGTCACTGAAAAGTGTTTAATTTTCATCAAGTCCTTGACCGATTTCACCACCTTATTTACAAACTTGAGACCATTATCACATCAAAATTTTCAGGCAACCAAACCTACTAATGAAAGGGCACAGCGACTGGGCTAATGAATTTGCCGATCTATCCAACATTGCGTATGTATGAGTGTACCAAGTAAATGCATCCACAAATACACATATATACTTATGTTGTGTTAAACTGCTAGGATATGGTCCTACCACATCCATATGCACTCTATAAAATTTATAAGAAATTACAGGCCACATTCTGTTCTGGTACAGTGGTTTTTATGTTCTTTGATGCAGTTACAAGCATGACAACCTTTTATATAATTCTCTAAAGATTTTTTCATTCCAAACCAAAAGAAGGATTCACGTGCTCTCCTCAATGTTCTATCAATCCCTAAATGTCCTGCATACGGACTTGTATGTACAATGTGGATGGCTCGATTAATTAAAGAGGGAGGAAGAACTACCCGTGCACAAAATTCCCCTCCCCTCTTCTCGTAAGCACAATATAAGATATAATTTTCTATAAAAAATGCTTGTGAGGCACATTTAGAAATAACGGATAACTCTCTGATTCCTCTTTAATCACTGCTCGCACTGTTTCCACCCATTCCTCTTTTTTCTGTCCCTTTCGGACTTCTTATATGTCTTAACCTCCCAAGTCAGTCAAACATGCATCATCTCTCTCTCTCTCTCTCTCTCTCTCTCTCTCTCTCTCTCTCTCTCTCTCCTCTCTCTCTCTCTCTCTCAATGTTGATATTTGTACATAGTTTTCGTGCTTTCATAATCAAATTCTGAGTGAATTCGTTTGTGCGGGCTGAAGTTGTGGCTCTCAACATCCCATTATTAACAATTTCACATAACACCGATTCACAAACAAAATCCCTTCCTAACACAAATCTTTTATTTGACAAATTAGCTATCGTTATATCAGATCTGATCTCTTTTATTTCCAATAAGCCCTCTAAAATCATATGGGCCCAATTGTCATGGGGTTTAACAACGACCTTGGTTCCTTCCAGAAGAGGGTGACACGGGTCACTGATATGCTCGTAAGAGTCTGGGGAAACAACACTTTTCTTCTCTCAGGTGCAGCTGTTGCCTTACTTAAATGTCTTTCCGAGCCAGCACAAGCTCTTGCTCTCTCAGGGCTCTCTATCGGCAAAATGTACCCTCCTGCTTTTACTGTTATTGTATCTTTTCCCCAAAAATACATACAGTATATGAATACATGAAATGAAATCTACTCCTAAGATAGCCTCGATTCCTGGAATTCCCAAGGTAGGCAAGAACAAAAAAATATGTGTAAAGTTCACAGATCCTACCTTAGAGATGACAATCGTTGTATGGTTTATGCGTAGTTTGTTTCCTACTGGCGTGTCGAGGACAATGGATGCCGCTGACTGTATTGGGTTTGAGGAGAATCCTTTTTCAATCAGCAAAACGCTGGCTCCTGTGACAATCAGCACTCGAATGGATTTATCTGGCAGGTCAATCCTAACTGCTAACATTCCTAGCCATTCATTATGAGATATGGGGCACAGGCCAATGACCTCAGCTGCAATGCCGCTACTACATAGTGCTGTAGGGTGGGAAAGGTCGTGGGTAGCGATGTAGGTCCCAGTGCCTGCTCTAACTTTGTCGTCGATGGAAGCGCTGCCTCGACTACTGCTTTTGATGTCATGCGGGGGAGCATCAAACTCCCTCATCTCCCCCTTCCTCTGTTTCCTTTTCCTCGGATGTTGGGTGGGGGAAGTCTACGTGTGCCACAGCCCGCCGCCATTGGCGTTTTTTGCTGAGCACTCTTGAGACAGATGACTGTAGGCCTGACAAGTGTAACAGCAGGGGGATCCTTGGGTTGGGCATTCCAATCGTCAGTGCCCCTCTCCCCCATACTGCCAGTATTTTCTAACCTGCTGACTGCGTTCTCCCCTACCCGTCTTTGGGGGTTGACGAGTGCCTCTCATGGCTGTCAGCTTCTCGGAATCAGGACTGTTATTTCTAGTCATTTTTTTCTTTTGGCAAACTGTCTAAAATGTTTTGTATCATGCTCACTACGCCTACTAACGAGCGATTTTCCTCAAACAAATAACCACATAAATACGGGTTTACTAATCTGCGAATATGTTTACGGGCAATTGCTTTTTAACACCTTCTGGGAGATTGGCACTCTGGGTAGCAAATGAATTGCAATCGCGAAAAATGGGAGTTGCAAAACTAAGAACGGATTAACCTTCCTAAATTTTGGGTTTGTAATTTTCTTTTATGTCTCCCTTTCTCGCATCAGGTAAGGCATACTTCTCAATTAAACGTTGTTTTATTTCAGTATAACTTCTTAAACTGTCTTGTGGCCGACATATTACCTACATTACAGGAGCATCTTTCAATAATCTAATTACTTTAATAGCTTTTTCTCTTTCCGATCACCCATATATGGATACTTCAAAGTATCTCAAAAACACTTCAATCCATTGAAACCATTCGTTACGCCGTTGATCATGAAAAGGCCTAACACTTGACTGGAGTTCTGGAAACTCTCAAACTACGATTTGCGTATCTTCACTCGGCTGTGCACGTGTACTTTCAATTGTGTGTTTGAACTTCGTTAATGTACGTCGGAAATGTTGGGGTTGCTCGCCGCTCCTCTTCTCGTTCAACCAAGACTCTGTTCATTAAATGTTCTAAGTTTTCTAACCTATTTTCCAATTTTTGCATTCTAATTTCCTGTCTATATTCTTCATCGGGAACGCTATATCCCACTGCTCCTTCGTTCTCATATCCTGCAGCAGCAGCTTCTGCTATGTTAGTCATAGCAGAGATTTAAATATTTTGCCCCTTAACTTCAATAAAGGGCCGTTCATAGTAAATTCCAGCTATTTTCCCCGTTGGGGCCCCTGGGCTTATAGCATTCTGGTTTTCCAATTAGGGTTGTAGCTTAGCAAGAAATAATAATAATAATAATAATAATAATAATAATAATAATAATAATAATAATAGTAATAATAATAATATGTTTGGGGCCCCTCAAATTCACATCATTAGCCATTTCGGAATTTAAAGTTCTTTGGACACACTTGTCAATGGTTATGGTGAACCAAGGCAACCGAGATATAAATAAGACACATGCTAATTTCATGGTTAGGTGATATTGATACAAGTGACTGGCCCATTAGATTCAGGTTTGTGCAGTTTCAAAAGGACACCAGTTACTATTCTTTGGTGTTGAGGCCACAGTAGGTCTACGCTCAACTACACTTTCAAAGGAAGTTTTGATGATATTGGTTACGGAAGATGATTTACTTGGAACTTACATTTTTCCCTCGGTCTCTGACCATCCGGATGATTCACCTGAGTACTCTTTTCATTATGACAATCCACCTGAGTTCTCTACACTTTCCAGAAGACTCATCAAAGGGCTCTATTCAATCTGAGGATTTATTTCATCTAGGTGTTGGTGTACACAAACACGAAAACTGTTGAGAAACGGCAACTAATTACTGAGCTTATTAGGCTCATAACCAAAGGTCAAGTCTACTATACTTAATTACTTATCACATTTATCTGTGATATAAAACTACAAATTCATTGCTATTGTTATTATTTTGTTTTTCATTAAGGTGGTTCATACGTGGGTTCTGTCTATCGAGACAGTTCACCCTGTTATCAGAATCCTACAGGAAGGCTTCATGTGCTCCAAGAAAACGGCACTTCAATGGTCAAGAGAAGCTGAATACAAGCTGAATATAGTCTTTTAGATCAAGCCCTGATGATCCAGCATATAATGTAACAGATCACACCTCGTTGGTAGATCTATATAAAGGTGATCCCCGAAATATCTTAGGTGTTATCTTTACCTCCGTCAACAAAGTTAGAAGGGGGTTATGTATTCGCTCCTGTTTGACTGTTTGTCTATTTGTTTGTTTGAAAACAGTTTTGTACCAACCGTGTGTCACACAATTGTACATTATTATTTTGTATATATTATGCTTGTATCTGCGCTCTTCCCTCGCACTAAAAAGAACCTGAATGATCATGTCTCCGGTTTTGCTCTGTAACATTGTCTGTCTCTCGAACAGGTTATGTCCTGTTGCCTTGAGGTTTTGTATATAAAGGAGAGTGTTCCTTAATAAACAACTCAGTTGATTGCATCCTGCCTTTGAGTTCACAACCCTCTCTCGGCCCGTCACATTAGTGACCCCGGAAGTCGACCCCCACCCCCTCGCCCCTTCATCGTTGGTACTATGACGGACTCTACGGCAGTTGGTGCTGCGGCCGCTCCATTCAAACTTTCATCGTTTGCCAGCGGAGAGGCGTTTGCTTGGTTTCAGTGTGCAGAAGTTCAGTTTCGTATCAGGGACGTGACTCGCTCAATCACCAAAGCGGATTATGTTCTCGCGGGGATACCCGAGGACACCTTCCCAGAAATATCCGACTGGCTTTGTGAACAAGGAGACACCACAATAGCGTATGACGCCCTCAAAATATACCTTCTGCAGCAGTACTCGCCATCGCCAGCCGCCCGTATAGCAAAGCTTTTTCAGCTCTCGCAACAACCGTTGGGGGACCAAAGGGCTTCGCTTGCCCTCAGGGAAATGACCAGTATCGCTCGCCTTCAACCTGCCACAGATGGCTCTCCTCGTGAGGTGAACCTACTTCGTGCCCTTTGGATACGCCGTTTACCCGAACCTGTACGCGCTGCCATACCCGATGTCGATAGTTTGCCCATAAAGGACTTAATGACCAAAGCTGACGCCCTTATGGACAGCCACTTCAAGACCTCCATCAACGCCTCCACCCCTGACGACGAAGATGCCTATTCAACGTCAACCGAAGCTGACATGAATGCCGTAGGACATACACGCCTACCCCGTGACGTGCTGAAGCGGCGACAAAGCCGCCCACCACCCACCAATCGCTCGCGGCCCAACGAACGACTTCTACAGCCACTTACTACCTCCCATCCGCCGCAGTTTTGCTACTACCACCTCAGATTCGGGGCAACCGTGAAGAAATGTGCCAAGGATTGTCAGTGGCCAAAAAACGTGTAAGTAGGCCATCGCTTGTGGCGGTGGCCTCCCATGTTTCTAATCTTTTCTTTTTACAGGATGCAGGAACGGGCGTGCGATTTTTGGTAGATACGGGTGCTTGCCGTTCTCTTTTGCCAAGGAAACTCTTCAAGGCACGACGTAGTCTGTCTACATCTGCCGACATCCGCTTGGTAGCTGCAAACGGATCTGCGATACCCACCTACAGTTACGAGAACCTCACATTATCGTTCGGAAACGGTAAATTCAATTGGAAGTTTCTCGTTGCTGACGTCACAATGCCAATCCTCGGTGCGGATTTCCTCTCTCATTTCCATCTTCTGGTCGATGTCGCCCACCGACGATTGGTCAACGCAGACTCGTACTTGTCGACACCTCTTCAACCCACCCCCTCTAACCTCGCTCTCCACATCAGCGCACCCACGGATGCCTACGCCCACCTCCTCACGTCGTACCAAGAAGTTTTCCGTCCAGAACTTCGCCAAACGCCCACGGTTCCTGCCAAGCATGGTATTTATCACCATATAAAGACGACGGGACCCCCAGTCTTCGCAAAATTCAGATGTCTGGCACCGGAACGATTGGCAGCCGCCAAACAGACGTTCGCCGAAATGGAGGAAATGGGCCTTTGCCAAAAGGCCTCCAGCTCATGGTCGTCACCCTTACACATCATTCTGAAGAAAGACGGTTCCCTCCGTCCGTGCAGGGATTACAGGCGCCTGAACATGCAAACAGAACCGGATCACTACCCCCTCCCAAACATTGCCGACGTGACCTCCTACCTCCACAAAGCGAATGTTCTTCTACGCTCGACCTCCTGAAGGGGTATTATCAGGTGCCTATGAACCCAGAAGACATCCCCAAGACCGCCATCACCACTCCATTTGGTACATACACCTTCAATTACTCCTGTTTTAGCCTTTGTAATGCTGGGGCAACGTTTCAACGTCTCATGGATGGTATCTTAGTGGACCTCCCTTTCTGTGTATGTGTGGACGACATACTTGTGTTCTCCTCCTCAAAAGAGGAACACCTCCATCACCTGCGCATCGTGCTCGACCGCCTGCAACAAAACGGCCTTGTAGTCCGGTACGACAAGTGTACCTTTGGCGCCAACGAAGTGTCGTTCTTAGGGCACCGTATCACTCCTGAAGGAGTCCATCCCCTCCCTGAGAAGGTAGCAGCCGATCAGAACTTCCCCGCGCCCTCGACCGTGAAAGCTCAGCAGGAATTCTTGGGCATGATCAACTATTATCACCGTTTTCTGCCAGCTATTGCCGCCACTCTTGCTCCCCTCTATGCCTCCCTCAAGGGCAAGCCAAAGGACCTGAAGTGGGGTCCCCTTCAAGAAGCAGCCTTCTGCAATGCAAAGAAGGCCCTATCAACTGCTACGGCTCTTACTTTTCCTATCCCACACGCCCCTCTCCTTCTCTCCACCGATGCCAGCGACGTCGCTATTGGTGCAGTACTCGAGCAGGTGGTCAAAGGCTCGCCCCGGCCATTGGCCTTCTTCAGCAGAAAACTGTCCAAGGCAGAATCGGGTTATTCTACCTTCGATCGAGAATTGCTGGCGGTGCACTTGGCTGTCCGTCACTTTCGCCATTTCTTAGAAGGTACGCCCTTCGTCATTCGCACAGACCACATGCCTCTGGTGCACGCCTTCACTCGACAGTCTGACGCCTGGTCCGCCCGTCAACGCCGACATCTCTCCGCCATGGCTGAATACAATTGCACCCTCCAATACGTCCCTGGGAAAATGAATCCCGTTGCCGATGCCCTGTCAAGAAACAAGTTGGCTGCCGTTCAACTGGGATTGGATTACAACGCCCTGGCTGAAGCCCAACAACAGGATATAGAGTATCAAGCTTGTAGGACATCCTGCACGTCCCTCCGTTGGGAAGACTTTCCCCTCGAAGACTCTAACACCACCCTCCTATGTGAAGTCAGTTCTGGTAGACCGCGACCTTGGATTCCTGCTCCCATGCGCCGACAGGTGTTTGATTTCATTCACGGCCTTTCACATCCCTCGTGCCGTTCTACTGCACAGCTGCTGAAGGCAAAGTTCATTTGGCAGGGCATTTCTTAGGATGCTAAGGATTGGGTCCGCGCCTGTACTTCTTGCCAAACTTCCAAAGTACATCGACACACGGATTCAGGAGTGGGCACTTTTCCTCAACCTCAGCGTCGTTTCGCACACATTCACGTCGATGTTGTAGGCCTCCTACCCACATCACAAGGACATCGTTACCTGTTTACCGTCATCGACCGCTCCACTCGTTGGCCTGAAGCCATTCCCATGGAAACTGCAACGTCCGCCTCATGTACATCTGCCTTACTCTCTGGATGGATTTCAAGATTCGGTATCCCTGAGCATATTACTTCTGACAGGGGAACCACTTTCACCTCTCAATTGTGGACGTCATTAGTGAATCTCCTGGGCATCACCCTACATCAGACAACGGCCTACAACCCCGCTGCCAATGGAATGGTTGAACGTTTTCATCGCACCCTCAAAGCAGCTTTGATGTCCCGCTGCAAGGATTCCAACTGGTTTACTCAGCTTCCCTGGGTCCTCTTGGGACTAAGGACCACTCCTAAAGACACCCTCGACGTCTCGGCAGCTGAAATGGTGTATGGCCACCCGTTGGTCGTCCCTGCCGAATTTTTTCCTTCTACAACCTCCTCCGACGATCTCCAGCACATACGTCACGTCGTGGGAAAATCTACTCTGCTCCGCCAGACTTACAAGCCCCCAGCGAAGCGTCACATACCAACGGACTTGCACTCTGCAACGCATGTCTTCCTGAGCAACGACACTAGCAGGCCACCACTAACGCCCCTTTACACGGACCCTTTCCTTGTGACCCGACGCAGTCCGAAAGCATTCCTACTAAACATTCGGGGGAAAGAAGACTGGGTCTCCATTTATCGTCTAAAACCTCCTTATCTTCTGCCAGATGACCCGCCTACAGTTCGCCTCTCTAGATCAGGGTGCCCTATTTAACATGTACAGTATGTCCTTTTTTGGGGGGAGCCATGTACCAACTGTGTGTCACACAATTGTACATAATTATTTTGTATATTTTATGCTTGTATCTGCGCTCTTCCCTCGCTCTAAAAAGAACCTGAATGATCATGTCTCCGGTTTTGCTCTGTAACATTGTCTGTCTCTCGAACAGGTTATGTCCTGTTGCCTTGAGGTTTTGTATATAAAGGAGAGTGTTCCTTAATAAACAACTCAGTTGATTGCATCCTGTCTTTGAGTTCACAACCCTCTATCGGTCCGTCACAGTTTCATGGCCACAGTTGTACTCATAGATTAGTAATACTTTCTGGGATTAATTGTTATGTTGAGACGTGGAAGTGATTAAATTTGAAAGTTTTAGGTCAAAAGTCAAGCTCGAGCAAAAGGTCGGTCTAATCTTAACCCCAAGGTCATACATGGTTGTCACAGAGACTTCAAATACTTTTTACGGTCTAAATTGAATCTGGGAAAGGCAAGCTGGTTCTTAGAGTTAAGCAGCCGTGGTGGATGTCTACATTCTCGGAGTGTTTTTCTAGTAGATCGTAATGAAAATGACATGCATTTAATAACCGAGTGAATGAATATTTAAGGGGTAGAGTAGTAGAAGTCCGTTTGATATTTTCTTCCTAGAAACATTAAAGTCTTGGTGGCGTAATTACAGAGAAGGCAATAGGACTTCGTTATGTAGTAGAACAGTCATCTAGGTTTAGTAAAATCGTACTGTAAGTCAGAAACAATAACAAATAAACCTCTGTAAATCCTATAAAGAAGGTAACAAGTGCAATGGCCAGTGCCACTATAGTTAGACCTATAAGAATAAGAACTGATTTGATGTCTCACCTTAGAAATGAAGTTTTCCTCAAGTAAAATATTTATTTGTGTATGAGTATGCTACCCGATAAGAATCAATATACTAAGAAAATATGTTTCAATTTCAGTCACTTTATAAATTATCGACAACTTTTAGCTCATTTTTAAAATGACCGTGTGAACCAGGCAATTCACATATTGCCTGAAAATTTCAATCACTTAACAAAATGTCTGATATTTTATATTAACTGTAACATATATATATATATATATATATATATATATATATATATATATATATATATATATATATATATATATATATATATATATATATATATATATATATATATATATATCCCGTTGAAATACTACCGCTAGAGAGTTATGGGGTCCTTTAACTGGCCAGACAGTACTACATTGGATCTTTCTCTCTGGTTACGGTTCCTTCCCTTTGCCTACACAGACACCGAATAGTCTGACCTATTCTTTATAGATTCTCCTCTGTCCTCATACTCCTGACAACACTAAGATTACAATAAAATTCTTCTTCTCCCAAAAGGTTAACTACTGCACTGAAATTGTTCAGTGGCTACTTTCTGCTTGGTAAGGGTAGAAGAGTGTTTTTAACTATGGTAAGCAGCTCTTCAAGGAGAAGGACACTCCAAAATCAAACCATTGTTCTCTAGTTTTGGGTAGTACCATAGCCTCTGCACCATGGTCTTCCAATGTCTTGGGTTAGAGCTTTCTTGCTTGAGGGTACACTCGAGCACACTGTTCTATCAAGTTTCTCTTCCTCTTGTTTTGTTGAAGTTTTTATAATCTATATAGGAAATATTTATTTCAATGTTTTTACTGTTCTTGAAATATTTTATTTTTCCTTGTTTCCTTTCCTCGCTTGGTTATTTTCCTTGTTGGGGCCCCTGGGCTTATAGTATCCTGCTTTTCCATATAGGGTTGTAGCTTAGCATTTAATGATATATATATATATATATATATATATATATATATATATATATATATATATATATATATATATATATATATATATATATATATATATATATATATATATATACTGTACATATATATATATATATATATAATATATATATATATATATATATATATATATATATATATATATATATATATATATATATATATATATATACATATATTACATACATATATATATATATATATATATATATATATATATATATATATATATATATATATATATATATATATGTATATATATATATATATATATATATATATATATATATACATATATATATATATATATATATATATGTATATATATATATATATATATATATATATATATATATACATATATATATATATATATATATATATATATATATATATATATATATATATATATATATATATATATATTTATATTTATATATATATATATATATATATATATATATATATATATATATATATATATATATATATATATATATATATATATATATATATATATATATATATATATATATTATCAACCATTATCCTATTCATATTCTAAGGATATCTGAATTTTGGATATTTCCGCCTGTTCTTTATTAACTTTTCAATTTTCAGAATTTCTAATTTCTTTGGAATAATCTCAACATAATTATTAATATCATTTGTAGAATCTGATGTAAAAAAGGAAACCAGGAATCACTTGATAAAGATAAAGTTTTGTCGAGACAGTGCTGTAGTGAATGAAGAATTAAGAAAATAAATAATCATCGTTCAATAAACCAAAGGATTACGTCCGAAAACTTAGAGAAGCTGAGGAAATGTGAAGATTCCTGCAGGAAACATATTGACGCCAGTTAGGTTATCGCCTTCAATGAAAATTGCATTAGAGAGTAGCTGTGTTCCAAAACCATAAAAAAGAAGAAAAAATATAAATAAATATATATATATATATATATATATATATATATATATATATATATATATATATTTATATATATATATATATATATATATATATATATATATATATATATATATATATATATATATATATATATATATTTATATATATATATATATATATATATATATATATATATATATATATATATATATATATATATATATATATATATATATATATCTCGCCAGGTAAATCCTCGGACAGCTAGGTAGCGTCAGGTTCCGATTTCCTTTTATGGCCTCTCGTGGCATGGTTGGTTTCGACCTGGCCTTTCATTAGAAGGGGCTAGCGTTC
>NC_090732.1:61815866-61820866 GCF_036898095.1 Palaemon carinicauda | reverse complement strand
TCAGTTCCATATGGAAATAAAAAGAAAAATCCTCATTTTAACAATAAGAAGAAACAACCAAATGTCAATGTAGTTCAGAGTCCGAAACAAACAAACACTTCTTCGAATATCGCTGAGCCTGGGTCGTCAAACCAGACCTCGCAAGGTCAGACTAATTTTCAGAATGTGCAGAGCAAAGTAAATACCACATAATTAACTCCAGTGGGGAGGAGAGTGATGTTGGGTCAAGGTCATTCATGTCAACACCAATAGTAATGAATAATCAATTTAATGCCTTATCAGATCATTGTGAGGCAATAGATTTTCCTAAGAAAAACACACGGCCGAATTAAGTAAAAAAATGCATGCTCCCGTAGATTTGCAACGAATTCATACAATAATAAGCCAAAATGAGTTACGACCAACCTTATATGCTGTAAATTTAGAACACAAATCCTTTACGTTATTTTTTGACTCTGGTAGTCCACGTAATATTATTGATTTGAGGACACATCATTTGTTGTTTTCGAACTTTCCGATAGAAAAATTCGGAGTTAGACTCTCGGGTATAGGAAATAATGAATTAAATGTCATAGGCATAACTCATGTTCAATTCAAAGTCGGTAAACGCACGTTTGCCGATACATTTGTTGTTGTAAAAAACATTGATATGTATCCAGCTGTAATTATAGGATACCCATCTATGGGAAATCAAAACATTATCTTAGCCCATGCCAAGCACGGCGTGTATATCAAAGGGAAATGCTATAAGTCTTCTAATACCTTAAAATCAGTTTTGGATAAAAAGGAGACGACAAATGTAACCGTAACGTACGTTAAAGAACCAATAACTTGTCTCACTAATAAAGAAATAATATACGCGACCCAGCAGAATTCTCGTTCACCCGTAATATCATCTTGCACGCAATCTATCGAGCCAAACGTACCTTCGAATTTAATAGTGAAAATAAAGAAAACATTACCGGGATCTGAAATATTAATCCTTTCCGACACTTTGAAAACTAACGGATTGTCTGTCACACAAACTATTTATACAGTAGGCTCACATCAACAATGTAATATTGAAGTCTGTAATCATTTAAATAACACTTAAGTAATTCACAAAAATCAACATATCTTGGATGTAGAAGTTTATAAACATCGTATTCTTACCGTTGCTGAAATCAATCACTCTCAATCAGTTGCGGATGAATCCCTTCTACAATCTATTAAAAAAAAATCAATAAAGACATTCAAGACGAAGAAATTCAGCAGAAAATTTTGGACTTTTAACTAAATATCATGATGTTTTTTCCACTACGGATGGATCCTTAGGAAAAACAGATGTGATCGAGCATCAAATAAGGTTAAAGGACAAGCAGAAAATTATCTATGTACCCTCGTACAGACTCCCTATGAAATTCCAGAATGAAATAAATGATGAAGTAGGTAAAATGCTAGAAGAAGGAGTCATTAGGAAATCAAACAGCCCTTATAATTTTCCATTAATAGTTGTACCGAAAAAAGATCGAACATGGCGTATCTGCGTAGACTTCCGTCGTCTAAACGAGGAGACGATCCCTGATCGATTCCCAGTGCCATGTACTAACGATATTTTGTCTTTGTTAGGTCAGAATAAATATTTTACTAGTTTGGACTTATTTAAAGGCTTTCACCAGATATCATTAGAAGAAGATAGTATCCCATACACAGCCTTCAGCACAGCCAGGGGACATTATGAATTTTTACGGATGCCTTTTGGTTTACGTTGTGCTCCCATAACATTTACAAGAATGATTAACATAGTGTTTGGAGACTTGTTAGGGGATATATTGCATGCCTATATGGATGATCTTGTAATCTTTTCCAACACCTTAGAAGAACATCTACGTAAGTTAGAACTAGTACTACAGAGATTAAGACAACATAACTTAAGGGTAAAGATTAGTAAGTGTGAATTTTTCAAAACAGAATTAATATATTTGGGTTTCATGGTGTCAAGCCAAGGTCTTAAAGTAGTCCATGATAAGGTGTTGGCTATACGTAATTTTCCCATACCTACTAATGTCAAGGGAATACAGCAATTTCTGGGTTGTAGTGGATATTACAGGCGTTTTATACGCAACTATTCAATAATAGCCGCTCCTTTAACTGATCTTACGAAGAAAGGCGTAGATTTTATATGGTCTGAGCATCATCAACAGGCGTTTAATACCTTGAAAGATGAACTGTGTAGTTCTCCTATCTTAAAATTTCCTGACTTCGGTAAGGAATTCTTCATTGCAACCGACGCCTCAGACTTAGGAGTAGGAGGGGTACTGCTTCAGCAATATGATAAACAATTTCTCCCGATAGCTTTTTATTCTCGAAAATTGAGAACTTCCAAAAGTAAGTATGCAGTAATAGACAAGGAAGGGCTAGCTATTGTTAATTCACTGGTGCATTTTAAGTTCATAATTTACAGTTATCCCGTTAAGGTTCTTACTAACCGTAAACCACTAACCGAGTTCTTTAAAGGCTTCAACCACAGCCCTAAACGAACTCGGTGGCATTTGATCATTCAAGATTTTGGCGCAAGAATCGGGTATTTACCTGGGAAAGCAAATATCATTGCTGATGCATTATCACGCAACCCCGTGTCATCTTGTACGGAGCCTTTAGCTGAATTAATAGATATATCAACATCCATGCCTATTGTTAAAACGATATCTGAACAAGAAGATTTAGGCTGGAGCGCTGAACTATTACAGACTGAGCAAAGAAAAGATCAGAAAATAGAAACAATTACAAATGCTTTGAAAGGCAATCATAAGGAAAAGGGATATATAAAGTATAAGCAGCAGAATTATATAATCAGAGATAATATTCTGTGTAGGACTGTGACAAGGAAAACCCGCAATACACCACATGTAACTAACTACCAGGTAGTAGTACCAATCTCACTTATTTCCACTGTCCTGAATTGGTTGCATGCAAATCCATTACATGGACACCCGGGGTTCTCATTAATGTCACAGAAAGCAAAATCATTGTTTTATTGGCATACGATGCTTACAGATATAAAAAGACACATAGCTAATTGTCGCACATGTCAGGAAAACAAAGGGCATACAAAAATACCTGTCAGCCTAGGGGCTTATCCTGTGCCCAATCAACCCTTTGAAAGAATACATTTAGATTTGTTAACAGGATTTTACGAGTCAGACAGAGGAAATAAGCACCTCTTAGTAATTATAGATGCTTTAACTCGATATACAGAACTAATAGCGCTTAAAACCAAAACTGCGATTAAATGCGCTAGGAAGTTTTACGAGTGTTACATTTGTAAACATGGAATTCCACACATGATAATCTCAGACTCGGGTGGTGAATTTAATAATCACTTTCTTACCTCATTGTGTGAATTCCTTAGCATGAAGAAAATAAATACCATGATATATCATCCAGAGTCGAATGGGCTAGTGGAAAGAGCAAATAGAAAGGTTTTAAATATATTAAGAGTAACACTAGGGGGATCAGACCCCAACTGGGATATTGCAATACCTGCGGCACTGAGTACTCTGAATCATTCATATCATATATCAATTAAAATGTCACCGCATGAAGCATTGTGTGGTACCCCAGTTAGAACGCCTTTCCATGTATTAACGCCTACAACTAATCTATCAAATCCTTTAATAGAATGTATAAATGCAAGCAAAAGTTGATATGATATCCTTCGAAAGAATTTAGAAGAATCACAAATCATAATGAAAAGGAATCATGATTAAATAGTGAAGCCAACTAAAACATATACCGTGGGTGATAATGTATATATACAGATAAATGTGCGTAAAGGACTCAATTATATACTTACACCTAAGTTTGAAGGCCCATTTAACATTTTGGAAACATTAACGGCCAATAGGTTTAGAGTTCAAAACGTATCCCAACCCACGGATGAGAGAATAGTACCATTGGCTCACATAAGAAATTAAAAAAAAAAAAAAAAGAGAGGGAAAGAAGTGAGAGAAAAATTTTTATTTGTGTGATTAAAAGTTTTCTTCTTAATACAGGAGTAATTACATATATTTTTCTAGTTATAGGTTTCCAAGATGAATTTTTTGTTGTTGGGAGTGATATTGCTCGCTCAGACATTTTTCTCGTGTGGGATGAGCTCTAAAACTAAAAGTATAGATTTTAAATATGGCACTATAGTTGAAAGACAAGAAGACGTTTTTATTATATCGAGCAACGTAGTTGTAGAAGTGAATATGCAAGAAATTTTTCTTCCAGAGAATGATGTCACTAGCTTAAAAACTGCCATTTCAAGGTTTTCTGTCTCATTAGATGAGTTGCATAGAAGACATTTTCATTTGACTACAGAGAGTTCGCTTGGATCGACACTAAAAGTTGCAGAGATGCTATCTGATGACTTGCCAAATAAGACTTACGAGACAGAATCTTTGGCTCGTGACCTTTTGATGTGGATTGTAGGACACGAACATAAAGAAAGACGAAATCCGTTTATTTTTGCTGCATTAAACATCTTTGGGTCTATTGCAAGTTTAGGTTTAGGAATTTCCAATCGTCTTAAGATTAGTAATCAAAATAAGAAAATTGAGTTCTTGACTCATGAAGATGAATTGATTATGTCAGAACTAAGGAATCAGTTAGCTTCAATCAATCAAATTATGGATTTAGTAAATGAACATTCCAGTAATATCAGTCAGATTATGGAAGTACAGGATTTGTTGGCAACGTTAACGTATTATGATTAAAAAATAGATCACATACATAACAGAATTGCACATTTCATTGAGAAATCCAAAGATTATGTAGAAGCTATCTCGTTAGCAACTAAAGGTGTACTGTCGCCCCATTTGTTGCCTATAAATTACTTAAAGTTAGTTCTGGAGAACGTAAAGGATAAACTAAGCTATGTTCCTTTGTTAGGCGAACGTAGGTTAGAATTTTATTACAGCCTAATTACAGTAAGCGTTGAAAATAACAAGATTAGGATTACAATTCCCTTTGATTCT
>NC_090732.1:61805866-61810866 GCF_036898095.1 Palaemon carinicauda | reverse complement strand
CTTATTATTGAGGCCCGATCTTGTGCTGCCATTACCATCCCTCCACTTTCCTTCTCACGTTCTCTTTTCTATAGCTATTGCCATGTTTTTTTACTGGCCAATTCATCAGTTTGTGTCAGGAATTGTCCATGCATTTGTTTTATTTTTAATTTTTCTAGTCTTTTTTCCAGTTCGTTCCTTTTACAGTTCTGGGTCTTCATCCTCCTTTATCGAGTTTTCTTCCCATAGACTATTTAGTAATTCATCTTCACTGGTTTTAAGGTGCTGTCCACGTGGTCTACTTTCGGTATTGACACAATATTCTATAAAGATGAATATTTTTATCTTTTACTGTGGTATGTAGGGTCTGTCAATATTCACTCTTGGGTGCAATGCTTGGTTCATGTTCATTACCTTTCTAGTTTTTTTAATGATTATTGCATAGCTCTGACGTCTTCTACTATTCCAGTGCTATACCTAATTACTGCCACTGCCCATGTGTTTATAGCTTTTATCATATTTCTAGAGTTAGTCTTTGACTTCATGATAGCTTTGTCTCTTTGCATGTGCTCCCTTCTAATCTTTTCCTTTATTTTTTAGGTGTTTTGTTACTTTTCCTTCTATTTGCCCCAGTTATTTATAGCCTATTTGGTCTATATCCTTCATGACATTTCAATCCTCCAACTTTATCTCTTCAGTCCTAGTTACTTTTTCTTTTTCTATGTTAACTATAGCACACTCTTCTATTCCAAATTCCATCTTGATGTCTCCAGATAAAATTCTTACTCTTTGGATTGGCACATCAATTTCCTTACCATTTTTCTCAAACAGCTTCATGTTATCAAAGAACAACTGGTTATTTATTTTTCTGCCTCCTTGCTTCCGTTGGTACCTATTTTCAGCCTTATCCAGCACTCTTGTCATGGGAATCATAGATATTCTAAGCAGCAGTGGGGATAGAGTCCTCTGGAAAAATTCCTCTATTGATGTTGACCTACATGCCCTTTACCAGAACAGGTATGTAGAGTTTTCCAGATTTGTATTGTATTCTTAGGAAGTTGATAGTGTTATCGTATCCCCCATATACCTGTAAGCATGAGTCCGATCTCCTGCCAAAGGCTTTCTCGTAGTCTATCCATGCCATACTCTGGTTGCTTTTCCTTCTTTTGCTATTCTTCAATACTATTTTATATATCATTAGCTAGTCTTTTGTGCCTTGGAATTTTCTTCTGCATCCTTTTTGCCGGCTGGGAGAAGTGTGTGTTTCCTCCAGGTAGACGTGCAGCCATTCACTAATGGTGCCTATTAGGAGCTCCCACATTATTGGTAGGCAGGTAAATGGTCTTTAGAAACATGCTCTATTACCTTTGTTTTTGTCTTTTTGAATTAGAAAAGTCCTTACTGGGGTCATGTATTCAGGTGCTTGGTAGTACTGGATGCAATGCTAGAGTTGGTCTGTCATTATGAATTTTTTGAGGCAGTGACCATGAACTTCATCAAGGACTTGTGCTTTCCAGTTTGGATTTCTCTCCAAGTGGTTTCTTAGAGCTTCGGCCGTGATATCAGAGAAAATTGGCTTAACTATTAAATTTTCCTCACTTTATACACCCTCTTGCCATTTGCTCATTTATTGTGAGCCATTTGGTTATTCCATATGCCTTCACAGAGTTTTTTGGATGGTGCCACCTCTTGGTTTACCTGGTGGAAGTTGTCTTTGCCTTTTAGCCGGCTGTACAAGCATTTGTGGTATGTTTTGAAAAATTTGTTCTGCTGATATCCTTTATTTCTGTTTACATATCACTAGATCTTCCATGCTTTGACCTTTATTCTTTCTTTGATATTTTATCTTATATGGTTGAGGCCTCTCTCCTAAACTTTGTGTTTTTCCTTCACTACTTTCTGTGCTACCATTTTTTCAGCCTGTCTTCTACTATCTCTTCACGTTTACTCAAGTCAGCTCTCATTTCTGTTATGTGGATTGCAAATCTCGCTTTCCAAGAGGCTGTGCTGTTTTTTACATTACTCATTGGTTTGAGATGTTGGCATCTTTATCTCCATTAAATCCACAATGAGACTTGATCCTGTATATACGAGGTCATTCGTTTTTTTGATGGCATTATTCTTGATTAGTCTTTGTATTTCGTTGACCCTCGTTTTTGCATTCAGTTTTAGCTTTCAGAGCTTGTATCCTTATTCTTTCTCTATCATCATATCAGTCACTTCTATTTCATTTTCTTCAGTCAAGTCTATTTAATTTTTCTTAATTGCCATTGTATGATGGGTCCTTGATGTTGTAGTCTTATTCTGCAGTTATCATTTCTTAGGTTAGTTCGTGTGGTCCACACTGTTATTCTCTGAAAATCGTTATATCATTTTCCACATTTCCTCTTTCAGGTTTTGAGAAACAGTTTTTCTTTTTTTATATTTGCCTGCTCTGAATGTAGTAGCTCCTTAGCTGTTAATTTTTTTCATTTTTCAATTTTGTTTTTTGTTATCCTGCTGTTGTTATCCCCTGTCAGCTTCTTGATGACGCCTATCAGGTAGCAAATCTTCCTCTATTGTTGTTCAGTTGTATACGTGAATGCTGGATGAAGCCATTATAATAATAGGACTTTCATTTACGTTATTAGGGTTGATTTGTTTTCATCATTATTAAGTTTGCTAAGGAACCCATAGCTGTGCACTACCGATCGATGATAGGTACACAGTTTCAGTTGAGTGGACTGATGTAAAGATGATATTTAAGAACTTTACCTAAGGGAACATCGGTGTCGTCAGGATTCGAACCTATGCCTCTGAGAATCCAAAAATCCACAAGACTAGCACTCTAACCACTGAGTAACGCCAACCACATTAATATTAATATTATTATTATTACTATTATTATTATCATTATTATTATTATTATTATTATTATTATTATTATTATTATTATTATTATTATCAGGTAGTAGTTTGGCCAGGGTACCAGCCACCCTTTGAGATACCAACGCAAAAAAGTTATTGGGTCCTTTGACTGGCCAGACAGTACTACATTGGATCCCTCTCTCTGGTTACGGCTCATGCTGTCTTTGCCAACACATACACCGAATAGCCTCGCATATTCTTTTCCACATTCTCTTCTGACCCCATATACCTGACAATACTGAGATTACCATATAATTCTTCACTCAACGGGTTATCTAATGCATTGTAATTGTTCAGTGATGACTATCCTCTTGGTAAGGGTAGAAGAGGCTCTTTAGCTATGGTAAGCAGCTTTTCTAGGATACAACCACTAGAGTTGTATCGATTCATGTATATGAAATGTATACAACTGCATATATATTTATAAGTAGCATCATATGTAAAACCTAAGGGAAATGCACTTTAGGGAAATTTTAAGTATAAAATGACCTATTCCCACCTTGTCTAATTATCAACAAATTACTTCAGTAAGTCACTCATGTTTGATGCCTCAATCTAGAATTTATAGCTTATATCTATGTGTTTCATGAAACCAACTGGGTTATCCTTATGAGCTCGTTTATGCACTGAACTCCAGAAGATCTAAACATTAATAAGACACTACTGTACAACAGAAGCCCCAGCAGTCGTCTCATAGTATTTGAGTGGTCGGCTGTATAGCTTGATAGGTCTCGTTTTTCCATAGTTTATTCAAAGTGACACCCGGTATAGAGAGTAACAGAATGACTTAAAAACAGCGCATTTTATATCATTGCAAAACAATATTCATTCATTAATATTTTTTTTTTCTGGTACAGTTTTCTAATATCCTGTTGCTTATCTTTGACACTACTAAAATTGGATGGAATGGTATTTCTTGAATGAATAAAAACAAAACTGGGCAAAATCAAGCTTTACATTACATTTGTAATGCTAGGTAATATAAGCATACATACCTCTTTTGTAGAGCTAGAAATAATGATTAATCGAAGATGCATTAAAATCCTTCATATTACACTTGAAACATTACAAGGAGCATATTTGTATAATTGTTTTGCTAGATAATCAAGACCAATGGTTGTATTGATAAAACAGATTTTTAAAACAAACTTTACTTCTGGAAATGTAAATGGTATAAATTTATGCCATGGTCTTCCACTGTCTTGGAAAAAAAAGTTCTCTTGTTTTAGGGTACACTTGCTATACTATTCGACATGTTTTCTTTTCCTCTTATTTTTTTTTTTTTTATTGGTGTGATGAGCAGTCTTATTAGAAAGGCCATCTATGAATGGTGGTTTATCAATAGGTAGCCTTTCCCCTATCTGTTTACTTATCTTCCTCTCTGATATTCAGTTTCAAAGCTATCTTACTGTTGTCCCTCCAGCAAAGTTGAAGTGACTATCTTTGAAGGTTCTTAGCCTTGCATGGTGCGTCGGCTCGGACATGTTGACCATTTTTATCAGGCATTTTATCTTTAGTCTATGGGTTGTTTATATGATTTTCTATATATATAACAGTGTACATAATGTTCTTGTTACCATTATTATTAAGATTGTCTTTAAGTATGATAAAAAAAGAAAAAAAAATATTGTTTTTAATTCTAATTCTGTCTGGGACCATTGAGCAAAATTCAAGACCTGTACGTCCTAGATTTCACCAGTGTCGTCTAAGGTATTGAAATATTCGGACTGTATGCCAGTATTCAAAACCTTACAGTTACGACCCCACAGTATGGTATTCTCTCATGCTCAGAAATTTTTGTTTCTCAAATGAGGCACTCATCTGAGCTCCTTATTACAAGTTTCAAAAAAACCCATAATTTCTAAACGGGTAATAGCAGTTTAAATTAGAAGTGAGTACCCTGCTTTTCTTGAGTTCTGCTAGGAATGTAGATGAGATGAGATTCTGGTAATGAAAGTTTGTTGCAGGTATAAAAACTTTTATTTGTGTTTAATTTGCTGGAATGTAGCCATGGATGATTTTCTCTTTGATCGTCTTCTTACCAGTATAGCTAATATACAAGAAAATGATATAAAAGCCACTTCTGTTTTTGTAGGTGATTTCACCACCCACTA
>NC_090732.1:61755866-61798366 GCF_036898095.1 Palaemon carinicauda | reverse complement strand
ATATGTTGAGCTCTTTATATAGTCTACATTATATAATGACCCGGATGATCAATCAAGATTTCATGTAGCATTTTTTCTTTTTTGGATCAACCCAATACTTTGAGTGTCAAATATCGACTCAGTCATTTTCATTGGGGAAGAAAACAAAACTCTTTAGTTATAAGACTAACTCATTCTCAGAAAATTACTATTTTATATGCATATCTGGTGATTCGTTAATGAAGTATAAGGTGCTTTCAAATGATGAAATAAATTAACGAAAGTTAGCATTAGAACTCTGCATTCACCTTCTCTACACAAAGATGATTGGCAACTGCAAAATAGTTTCTTTCTGTAGCAGCCATGCTCGGTGATGAGGAATGGAGGAGTTACATACAACACATACTGATATATGGTGATCAGCTGCAGCTGTCAATGTTGCAAAACATTAGACAAATGAAGATGGCCTCCATGCTAAAGATGGTTCTCTCACTGACCTTGATGCCTCGTTTGAGCTGTTCCATGGTTTTTACAGCGTTGTATATTTTGTTATGGAAGAAAACTGTCATAGTGGTTTGGAATGAACTCGCCATCGCTTGAGCAATGATGACGGACTTATCGACATCATCAACAGTAGGAGCTACCTGGTCATTCACGATGTTAGAGAGGACTAAATTTTGGAAAGTCTGTGGGTGGAAATTTTATGCAAGCTCTAAATCAACCTTCTTGTCATCAATGTCAAGCTTCCACCGTGTTTTACCTTCCTCTTTGTGTTTACATTGCTTATTTATCGATAATTGAATTGAGGTCCAAGTATTGATGTGCTGAGCAACATACATGTCAGTGATTAATGACTTTAGACGTAGAACATCATCACTGTTTTCAAACTCCACATAATAAAACAGTATATTTAGTTATGTGCTTGAAATTGTTGTAACACTTCTTGTGAGTCAAGGAGTGCCTGTAGCTTGATATGAACATTGTATTCCCTCCATCTCTTTATTCCGGCGAAGCATTGTGTTTATGCCATTCACTTCTCAGTATCTGATAGGGTCCAATTTTAATGAAAGAAGTACACGTCATAGCTTCTCGGGAGTGTTAGACCTGTTTTTTCTAGATCTTGGATCTACCAGACTATATCATCTTGTACATAGTAATAGGCACGCAGCTAGCTGTAACAGTCATTTCCTCTCCATCATAAGGTTTAATCTTCTTCTATTTTCTTGCATTTTATCCATTTTGTATGGGGTATGTATGGTTGCCTTCTTTTTCAAGGACTTTGCATTGGTGTTGGGGTAGAAAGTAGTTCCGATCGGCTGCCCTGACTGGCATCGCTTAGAGTACTGTATATTCATGTTATATAAGTCACCAGCGCCCTTCCTCTCACCAGCGAGAAGTCCTGGTGCGGTTTTGTCGACAGTTCAAGGCGTGAGAGTTGTCTATTATACAATATTCTTCTAGTTGTCACCAAACTGTGGAATGGTCTTCCTAATAGAGCAGTTAAATCAGTGAAACCTCAAGAATACAAACTCGAAGAGAATATATTTATGCTGAACCAGCTGACATAAGTCTCTTCTCCTAGTTTATATAGGATAGATCCATTTTAACATTGATACCAATCTACAGGAATTATACATAATTTTTTTATTACTTCTATTGTAGTTTATTTATTTCTTTATTTCCTTTCCTCACTGGACTACAGCATTCAGCTTTTCCAACAGGATTTATAGCTTTGGTATATATATATATATATATATATATATATATATATATATATATATATATATATATATATATTTATATATACACACACACACACACATATATATATATATATATATATATATATATATATATATATATATATATATATATATATATATATATATATACAGACAACGATACAAAAACAGAATATTTGTGGATGTCTCTCTAAACCTTCATATTTTCATGTATACAGTTCTGTACCACGAGGCCAAAGTTTTTTTTTTTTTTTCGGTGGGGGGTGTTGATGGCTGCGGAAGTAGATTCTGAAAAATTACGATTAGTATATGAGAAATAAAGGTGTACAGTGAATAGAAAAAGGGCATTATTACCATGCATAAAAACAATGGATTGGGAAAGATGACAAATATATTCTACACAGTACGCTAATACTGGAGTTCCGAATATTTGGGTTAAAATCATTGTGGGTACAACATATTCAAATTATTCTTAACCTCGTTTATTGGATTCGTATAAGTTTTTACTTATTAAAATATCTGACAACGAAATTAGGATTTTTATCAGTTTTCTATCTGTTCTTCACTCTAAAAGAGAACATTAAAATCTTCACCAAATTTATATGAAAAAAAAGAGAAATAAAAATAAAGATGTTTTTTAGCCTCGAGAACGAGATCAAAGAAATGTTTCGATCCCCGTATTGGCATTCTATTCAGAATTCTTGTCTTGTTTTTCCAGGGAAAATGGGAAAGAAAACCGCGTTCATTCAGCTTCAAGGTTTGCAAATAGGACCAGTTAAAAATCTTTGTTCCAAATTACGAATGAAAACTAGTCGCCTTTGACCATTATCCCAACTCTCTTTTGTTTCAACGTGTTGGTTCAATAGGCCGTTCCTTACATACCTACTTCCCATTTATTTGAAAAGCTTTTACTATTCGAATTTAAGAGTTTTTATCGGGTTTGTTAATAATATCACAATTGTTTGCTCTCAAAATTATTTCGTCATTTTTCTGTTTTGTGCTCCCGCTGTATGTATCACTCACTATTAGTGTGTATTATTTAAGGGAACAGTTATTACCTGGATGAAAAACAACGGTTTTTAAATGATATTTCGTTTTGAAATAAAAAAAAGTTTATTATTCAATCAGCGTTTCTCATTATGGCTTCAAATATCATTTGTGATTCTATGCAATCAAAAGGAAGAACCAAGAAACCGAGGGGAAAATTTAATAGCTTAGAAAGTAAGAAATATTTGGTCACTGATAAAAAATTTAATTTCTAGGGGAGAACATTTATAACTTACACATATGTAAAATTATATAAATACTCTATTAAATGTTGAACACGATTTATCAGCAGCTTCAATTATTTTCATGAATTGAGAAACTGTAACCTGAGAATGTTTATCATTGAGCACTAGAAGTTGATATTAGCACCGTGGATGTACACTGTGACATTAATCGGATGACTGATGAAGAGTTTTTACTTTATTTTATAATTTTCATAGAATATAATGTGGAGAATTTTGTTCCTTCAATTTCCGTAATTTTTTTGTGACGAATTGTAGAGGTTGGGTATCTGGGATTAACTTCATTTCTGTTTTATTTTGATATGTTGTTTTAAGAAGGACGATTAATTTTGAGTAAAAATATTATCAGTCAATGAAAATAGGATTTAAATTTTATGACCACGTTTTTTTTTATTGTTACTTACTCCTCAGCTGTACTTTTTACGTATGCTGCTTTGTGGGGGTGTTTCAAAACTGTTAAGGCTCGGCTGTATTTTTCTAGAAATCTCCATAAATATGTTATTCCATTTCATCTAATGCGCATTTTCCTAATGTGCTGTTTACAACAATGTTAATTATTATTACCATTTGCTGAGGCAATTGGCTTATAACTCATGTTAGTTTCGCTGAAGTGATTTAGAAATGTATTGGTAGTACTCACTTTTTCATTGCTAAGTTGTTGTTTTTTTTCCTGATGCTGTAGCGTTGCAGGAACGTTGACTTTTCTATATAAACTTCAATAATTGTCCCTTTGTGTAGGATTGAGTCGTAGATCATCAATTAACCAGCGAACACATTTATTCAGTACTCTCTTTTAGGGATTTAGCTAGTTATATATGAGCGTCTACATGCTCAGATATGTATTTAGTGATTATAGGGTATTTTGCTAGTTTTTGTTAGCGATATGCAGTTTTAATTGATTTTATTGCCGTGTGTACTAAAATGTTGAGTAAATTCTCATATACACACTACATTTTCTTATTCTTAGCAAGTTTTAATCTAAAAAAACTTCATATAAAATCATTGGCCACTATTACTTATGAATTTTAAATCACATAAGTGCTATGTGCATTGCAAAAATATAGAAAGGCCAATTATAGTAATGTTGCTAGGATTAAATAAGTAGTACTTATTGTGGTAAAAAAAATACAAAATATATACAAAATTATAATTCGTTGCATTACCGTTATAAAGGACAGTATCTAATTGAATATATTTAATCATTTTAAATATAACTGTGTTAAAATATTACAGATAATATCCATGTATTTTAGCTTAAAAATGTTACGTTGATGTATATCATAGAAGCGTGAATTTTGATAAGAAAAATCACACTGGCCATCAACAAAGGCTCTTTCTCAGATCGACCAAAGTATAAAGCTAGTGTTGAGAAACACTTAAATTTTGAATAGATTGAATTTTAGTTATTTTTTTTTATAGCAGTAATACTTACAAATATTAAAATAAAGAGGATATGCTGATTAACCTGGACGTAATATTCGCGTTTTGTTAAAATCAGTATTTTGATAATGAGGGCATCTAATTTAGAGAGAAAAAGCTTAAATTTCCGTAAGACATGAGAATTATAGACAAACAACTAAAATATAAACTCAGTTATGTAGATGGATTTGATATTTATTGTTTGTGTTCAATTCCTGTTTAGTACCTACTCTTTATCGTGTTCAATTACTTCTATTTTATATCTCATTGGCCTTCATGAACATCATAATCCCGTGGCATCCACTAAATTCCAGTTAACGAAAAAGGCTACTTTACAATTATCCCTAAACACCAGTTATTTCTTAGTATTGGATGAGGCTTTCTGAACATGTGAGCATGGTAACTCTTCTATATATATATTTTGATTCCGACGTATATGAGCTTATTCCTACTTATAGGAAAGTAATTAAGCGTAGTGATTCTTTGCTACTCTTTCGTAAATGCTTGAAAAAATAATGGAGAGAGAGAGAGAGAGAGAGAGAGAGAGAGAGAGAGAGAGAGAGAGAGAGAGAGAGAGAGAGAGAGAGAGAGAGAGAGAGAGAGAGAGAGTTCTTTATAATATTCATATTTCATTTCTTCAGGGCAATCATTTCTTGGTGCATTGCCATCTATAATACTCATATTGCATTGCTTTGATTTAAGCTTTGCAAATAACAATGTATTATTTACAGATGTCCATTTTGTTAATGCATTTTTTGCTCTTAGTGTGATTATCATTCTTATGTCTTCTCTTCCAACTCCATCTGTTCCCTTGAATGAATATATATATATATATATATATATATATATATATATATATATATATATATATGTATGTATATATATACATATATATATGTATATATATATATATATATATATATTTATATATATACATATATATACATATATATATATATATATATATATATATATGCATATATATATATGTATATATATATATATATATATATATATATATATATATATATATATATGCACAAATATGTGTGTCTGTGTGGGTATATATATATATATATATATATATATATATATATATATATATATATATATATATATACATATATTACCTCGTTCTAAGGTTTCCTTACCAATTCGTTTGCAATGTTTTTTCACTTAGAGTCAACATATCCAATCTATATTTCATAAATCATCCTCCACTTACTCTAACTTCGTAATCTGATACATGGTTCTAGCAATCAAATTACCAATTTTCAATTTTTCTTTATCGTTTATAAACCGGGAGATTCTGACCATCCCATTTCGCCCTAGACTAGGGGCCTTTCTTTCCTTTTCACTTTCCATAGACTGAGTCCATAGAGGATTCATTAGCTTGATTCATCAAAGGATAGCCAGATCCTCGTGATCAGCATTGTCTATATAACTAAGGCAAATGACCCGGGTGGTCCAAACTGATTCCAGTAAGATCCTCTGCCAGGCATCGAGAGTAGAAGCCGAGGAGACATCATGTCTATCACCTTAAACCCAATCCGTCACCCTGCTGCCCGTGACTTAATCGAGATTTAAGGGGCATTTCCTCCACACCCAATGTTCTCGTTATTCCTCTAAGTTGCTCATCCTTTTGTAGTCTTACAACCGTTGGCAAACATGGATTGCTATGATATACCACCTATCACTGTATATATATATATATATATATATATATATATATATATATATATATATATATGACATATATATATATATATATATATATATATGTATATGTATATATATATATATATATATATATACATATATATATATATATATATATATATATATATATATATATATATATATATATATATATATATATATATATGTGTGTGTGTGTATGTGTGTGCGTGTGTTTGTGTATGGAAATATATATATATATATATATATATATATATATATATATATATATATATATATATATATATATATATATAAATATATATAATCACAAGAACCTTTATATGTGTGGACATATTATCGAACACAATTTCCATATTCTATTCCAGTTTTTTAGCTTTCTAATTTTTAGTTTCCTTAATAGATCAGAATAAGACTATGAAGCTACCCCTTATTACGGTATTTGAAGTTAATATGTCTGAAAATGATGAGTGGTGAGTTGCAGAGTAGATTAAACACGAGAGGTAGAATGGTATATGCAAAAGTTTCTGAAAAATCGTGAATTCTGTGCATCATACTGATTGCCTTACCACAAATCTGCTAACTTCGCATAGTGTGATTCTGTTAAAAAGAAAAAAAAAAGAAAAAAAATCAATAGAATGGGTCAAGGATAGTACATACTGTCCATTGACCATGCTTTTTCGACTGGGTGTAACTTCTTTGTAAGTCAAGGTGTGATTTTTGCTAATTTACTTTTGAGAAACCCATTCTTTGTCTCGCCTTCTAATGCATAAATAAATGTATGTTAAGCAAGTCTCTCAATGGATTTGGAGATCTGTCTATCATGAGAAAAGTGCTTATTTCTATTTTATTATGTTTTAATTACTGTTCTCCTAGCCGGTTATCTCTTCCTTAGCGGTTTACTCTAATTTTTATTATTGTGAAAATTACGGTCTCTCAGATTCATTATCTCTGGGTATTATTATCTGGCAACATTGTTCAATCACCTCTTTGTGCATAATGTTTAAGATGTTTCATACCCCTGACCATCCTTCCCATGCATATCTTCCTAGACTATAACAACCATTACGTTTATAATGCACGCAATTAATTCTAACACACTTGCATATTCTTTCATAAAGATTAATACAACACAACATTCTAAAAAAACTACATACTAACTGTGACCAAATTAGGGAATGACATTTCACATAGAAAAAAAAAAAAAAAAAAAAAACACTCAGCGAGGAACTGTTGCTCAGATATATACTTCAGCTGAAAATACATACAATTTCTCATTAAATAATCCCCTGCCCTTAAAACTCAAAGAAAAAAGGAGGGTTATATAAAGTTCTGTTTTTTTTCTTTATAATTGACATAATGGTTCTTTTTTTTTAGTAACTTGACACCTCTATCACTCACTATACAAATGAGAATGTAACTATTTATATCTTAGCATTGATGGTTCTTGATATTAAGATCCAAGGTTTTTTTTTTTTTTTTCTGTGTCATTAAAGCAGAATTTCTAACTCCTAAATAGTTTAATATTTCCCGCAAGTTACCTAATAGAAGCTTTATTTACAATGCTTGGTGAAGTTGTTATATCATTTCATAACGTAAATATGTTTATGGTAGGAATGTCACTGCTGTTAATCTCCCAATTTCTATAATTACCATATAACCAAAAGTAATTGCACATTTGTTGGTAAACTTCTCTTAATACTATGTTAAAGCGATCAACTGTTACTAAAATTATAGTTTTGATTTCGAAAGGTCAATAGGCCCTGAAGCTTGTGATGGTTTTCATACATTTCCCTACATATACAGAAATGATAAAATTCTAGTCATTGGAACTCATATTATTAGTCTTGGCCATAGTGCTGCTTATGACTATGTTAGTCACAAGTCCTTTGCTTTTAAGCTTAAGAAAACAAAATTTGTTGGATAATTTCAAATTATTGTCTATTTCAATTTTTTGACTAATAAATTACATCGTTCTTGGTCCTTTGATTATTTTTTTTTTTTTTTGAGTTTATATGCCAAATATGTAGCTTAACCTTAAAAAAACAAGATTGATTTTTAAGCGCAGTATGTGACTCTTTTGACATCAATCCCCTATTTTAAGTGTAGACCTTAGAGTGTTGAATTTTAATAGAGATTAATCTAGAATTAATGCACAATGCGAATAATACGATAGGGAAAGCAGACATCGTGGACAACACCCTTCTGAACTCGATTATCAAAGGATAAACCAGTAGGACCGAAAGCCAGATAACCATATTAGGTCAAGATGTCAACCTGTGATCCGGTGAAATCAAGCATGCTTACAAATGGATTTTACAAACGAATAATACATGACTCAAAAATAGAAAAAAAAAAAAAAAAAAAAAATCTTGCAGTGTATGCAGGAACAAGCCGTACCAAAAATGCATATGCTTTTAAACTGAACGTCAACATTTGACCACTTTCCTAATTCTTCGCGGGTGCCTCTTGGAAATGAAATCAGCTCTACAAATCTGGATATACAACATATGTAAGCGAAGTAACACTATCTCTTCGTCTGCTGTTCAGGGATGATGGTATGAACAGTGATCTTTTCTCATACGCACTGTGACAGGTGCCATTAATATTAATTTGACTGACTCTAAGAAACTACGTAATAAATTAGATAGACTCAAACGAAACCGTATTTGAAATAATTTAAATTAGAAAATATTGTACCGTTATGAGCTTACCGAACAAGCCACTCACAATTAATGAGAAAAGGGCTCTGAACCTGGGGATTTAATCTTCCACGAAACCCGGATATGGAAGTAATTTTGATTATTTAGTGACCTTCGATTTAAGAAAAAAAAAATCTGAATTTTTTTTTTTTGAATGGGTGATTTTTGTTTTAAAAGAATTTTGTTGGTAGCATTACGATGATATAGTAAGAAAAATAGGCTCCCTAAAGGGCTTCATGAAAATTCTTTTATTTTTATTTTTTTTTCACGTAAATGGAATAGCACTAATTAAATCCGAAAGAGAAATAAGATCGTTATTTCAGACAAAGGCACGTATATAAGAGAAAGTTATGTTTTGGATAATGATACTGTTATGTATTATGTAAATTGTGTAATACAATAAGCACTAAATGTATTAAAAATGACATTGCATAAAATTAATTTGGTTGAACATGTTTTAACTTTAATTATAAGATTTGTAGCACATATTATAAAGTATTGAATAATGTATAAATCACCGCAAAGATAGAATATAATTCTTTATATTTTGTACTGTATATGAGATTAGAATCTTTTATGATGATATCAATTGTACAGTTTGTATCGTTTATTTGTTTATGACGTCAGTCTCAGTCCAACGTAGAGACTTCGAGAGATGAGGAACATCTTCAAGTGTGCCGTAAGTATTTGCCAACAATAGTTATGTGATTAGATTAGTTTTTACAATGAAGAATCATTACATACAGCAAGAATTGGTGACGCAAATGGAATAGTTAAACGTCACACTAATAAGTTGAGATATTTCCAAGTATGTACCATTGCAGTAACCAAACCTTGTCCAAGCACAATGACTACAAATCTAAAAGTGGCGAGGACCAGGAGGGAGACAAACTCAAGCATACAGGTGAAAATATCCAGTATACAATCAAACTTGAGGTCAGTGTTTGTTCATCAAGTACAACAACAATACTACATAAGAAGACAACAAATTAATAAATAATCAGGTCCCATATGTTATTTGTGTTGAAATAAGGTAGGATTGTGGTAAAGTAAACTTTTACCAGTTTTAGCATTAAGTTCTTGCTTGTACATTAAAGCTTCACCAGTAGGTTGGGGGTAGCTTTGCATTAAAATCAAAACGTGAACAAAAAACAAAACCTAACCTAGAAAATGAACTATGTTAGAGTTAAACTAGCCTAGAAAGCTAACTTCATGGAGCTCAGTACTAATTCAGGTGGGAATTCATAATGTTGCTGGATATAAAACGTCCTGAAGGATTCAACATTACTAAAGATACAAATTGGCAGAATTAGAAATAATATTTTAAGATTTATCTAGTAGCATTAGGTAGTATTAGAGATGCACCGGAGAAAGCATTGCTACTGCATAGTGTAGGTAGAGAAGTTCGCGAAGTGTTCATGATATTGCAACCTGCATATGAAACAAGCAAAGCGAAAATTAATACTTTTACTGCATATTTTGCTCCTCAGGCAAATACAATCTTTTAGGAGGTATCAATTAACGACATATGCATATCAAACGTTAGATAAAAGTTCAGATGCATGTTTTACTACACTCGAAAATTCTAGAATTAGGATACATCATAATGGATCAAGTAGTTTCTCATGATACATTACAGGAGCTAAAGAATACTGCAAGATAAACCTTTTTCACTATAAAAGATAATAATTATAACTAGAGCCTTAGACACATCTCATAGGTAAAATAACATACTAGATAGTTCTACAAGATGAAGAATGGAAAATATCAAATTAAGTACTCGGCTTAAAGTTTGAAAATATGATAATCAGAAAAGGAATATGTCAGAATCTAGTCGAAAGAAATTGCCTACCCAATTGTTCACGAATATCAGAATTGTACTTATACACAGAAATAACGGGAATCGCTAAAATGCTATAGGCGTGGTAAAAATGATCATCATACATATGAAGCTAGGAATAAGCCTGCTATGTGACATATATGCCTAAATTGTAGAAAGTTTGTCTATTTAAAAAAAAATTAGGTTTCCTAATTAATATGCAAATAAAGCAAATGCTACTGTTGATACTATAGGCCACGTGAAAAACGAGAAAACTTCTTATGATGACAAAGATAGTTCAGGAACTAATTTTGCATTTCGCATAAATTCTGTCAACAAAGATACAAAGAAACATATGGTGGAAGTGATCATAAATGGTAAGCCAATTACAATGCAAGTGGATAACAGGTGACATATCAATTATACCTGAGAAAAAGGCAAAATAAATTCTTAATTGGTTCATAGAAGGCACAAATAGAGTTTCTAAAGGTTATAATGAGTTTGACATTTAGATAATAGGTGCTTCAAACATAGCAGCATAGTATAAACAACAGAAATTAGATAGAATCCCGTTAACTTGAGTTGAAGGTAAAGGACAAACCTTGCTTGGTTTACATTAGTTACAGCATCTTTGATTATATTGGCCAAGTATTCTGAAGGCTAAAGGTACGCAAGAGGAACACATGAATGAAATTTCTGTGGATAATATTTTATCAAAGTTTTTGGAAATATTTGAAGACAAAATAGGTACTGTAACAAAATGCAAAGATTATTTTTAGTGTTGAAACCAAATAGTATTCCTAGTTTGTTTTTCCCCCAAGACCAGTATCATATGCATTGAAAAGTGATGTTGAAACAAAAATCAAAAGGTTTGAAAAGGAAGGTTTAAGGAAAAGGTTACCTATCCTGATTGGGCTACACCAATAGTTCTTATTGTGATGAAAAATACCCAGGTAAGATTGTGTGGAAATTATAAAATAACGTTGGATGTACAGCTCCTGGCAGCTTAACATTCATTGCCAAATCCTGAACATGTTTGCAATTATTTCAAGATGCACTATTTTTTTTTTTTTTCAAAGTTGTATCTTATACAAGCATTTCAACAGGTTCCCACGGATGCAAATTCACAAGAATTATGAACCGTAAATACCTCCTTGGGTTTATATAGACTAAAGAGATTACGTTATGGAGTTGCTAGCAGTTCAGGTATTTGGCAATAAACTGTGGAGGAATGCAAAGGGTATTAATTATCATATATGATATTTTAGTTTCTGGTAAATATAAAAGAGAACATAAAGAAAAATTATGAAAAGCTCTGACGAAGTTAAACGAACATAATATTAGAGTAAACTAGAAGAAATGTACATTAGAAGTTTATTCACTGGAATACTAAGGTTTTGTAATAAACAGTGAGAGTGTTCACGAACTAATGGTAAAATTAAAACACTATAATGAACAAATGTATTAGAAAATTTTAAGGAATTACAACCATTCAAAGGTTTGGTAAAATTATATGTGATTTTATTTCAATTGTACACTGTTAAAAACTTTGCCATTATACCGTTTAGAAATGGACATATTGACGTAAAAGGGTGATATTACGGCCACCACCCGTAAAATATAACAAAGTATATATGGTAAGATTACGGTCGTCAGTACTTTACTGAAATTCGGCTGAAAACAGTATATTGTTACAAACAATTGCCGATTAAAATTACTTTTTTTTTTTTTTTTTTTTTTTTTTTTTTATTTAACAGTGTAGAATTCAAAAGTGATGATATAGAATTAGCAGAGCTATCCAAAACAACAAAGAAACTATAAGCGTAAGACATTAACAAAATTTCCCAAAATTTAGGAAACACCAGCGAAAGGAAAAACATCAAATTGATAATATAAAAAATTGGTAAATAGCGCCAACTTATATCAGCTTTAAAGGATGAAAATAGGAAAAAAAACAAAAAAAAATATGTAAAGTAATAACAATTACAGAGGATCTTTATACAATTCTATGCAATAGTGATATTAGAAAACACTTTGCCAACAGATATAATGTAACGCCAGAGCTGGTAGCAAAAGTAGAAGTAGGAAAAAAAAAAAAAAAAAAAAAAAAAAAAAAAAAAAAAAAAAAAAAAAAAAAAAAAAATCACCCAGAAAAGATACGATACAGCAGAAGAAGATGGCTTAAAACTGGATTTCATATTAGTTGTAGGAGATAAAATGTCTACGAGGATGCCCTATAACTAAAGCATGGAAAACCTTTATTATCAAAATATTTCATAAAGAGGGGAGACACAAATGACCTGAAAAACTACAACCCAATAAATTATTCTCAGTAATATATAAAATATTTCCAAAGATCATATTAGGCCGAATAGAAAGACAAATAACCTTTAATCAACCAACAGAGCAGGCCATCTTTAAAAGTGACTCTACTCGTGTAATTAACCAGCTAATAGAAAAATTAACCTAATATGGAAAACCCTTATTCATAGACTGAGAAAGATTGTGATTCCGGCAAATTTTCAGCAGTAATGAAAACATTTCAAAGACAAGGAATAAATAAATCTTATGTTAAAACACTTGAAAATATCGATACGGGAAGTATAGTGATCTTAAAACTATATATATATTTTTTTTTTTTTTAGGAAATTCCAGTTGAGAAAGGCGTTATTCGCCTATTGCATAACTTGTTGAATAAGAGTGTAGAGTCGAATTGACAAGAATCCTTTTATCATCATCTATATTTCTAGTACATTATCAAATAGATTTACCAGTTAAATGGCTATGTGACGCCGTGTTACTTCATGTAATGCCAGATGATACAGAGAAAGAGAGAGAAAAAAAAAAAAAAAACATTTGCTTCTAGAGTATTCATGTCAGGTTTAGCATTAGCATAATAAGTTAAGAAATTTCATGTCTCTTTATTGTAGGAAAACATTCACACTAGTTATATGCCATAAACCTTTATGGGGTTCAAAAGCAAGTTTGCATATGTTAGTAGCTTCAAGACCACAACGTTTGACAACTACATAAGCCGCAAATTACTATGATTCAGAATGTTGACTAACATAAGAAATGTGCAATGCTGACTCTTTATGTAGATTTCCAATAGACAAAGCTGCAGGATAGTATAATGACAGTATTCTATAAGTTTCAGTTCATGATGTACCCATTAAAGCAAAGGATTTTGATAAATGTACAACGAAAGACCCAGTATTTACAAAAGTGTTAGGGAATTTGATCACAGGTACGGACTTATGTGAAAAACAAGGAAGTTGTAAACCCCATAAAGACATTTGGATTAAATTAAGTGTAACACATTATATCAGGAAAGGATAAATAGCTGTTATTCCTAGTTCACTAAGAAATAATGTTTTGTAGATAATCAAAATCTTAAAGATGAAAACATTCCAGAAGTAGTTATATGAAATGAATCAAATGTTCACTAAGATGTTCAAACGTCAAATGTAGAATCAAAGTACTTCTCCATAGGATAAGTAGAGGGAAGCCACCTGAAAGATTAAAATTTCAAAGATTTGTTTACCATACCAAGTTAAAGGGAAGTAATAATGCATCAGATTTCAGTAAATGAATATGTTTTAACGTATATCATATAGAATTGAATCCTGTTTATACTAAATCAAAGATAGAAAATATTTCTTCTCATATTGTACTGCATGTGAGATTAGTATCTTTTATAACGATACTCGATTGTTTAGTTTGTATCGTTACTGTTCAAAGTAATAAACCCTTCCTTACCATATCTTTTTGAGCTACCAAAAATCCACAAGGATGATATTGCCTTGTTCCCAATTGTTTCCTGTTAAAGGTCATTCATACACAATATAACAAAGTGGTTAGCTGACTTAGTGTCTCCATTTCTAGGGAATGTTTCTTCCACACACGGTAAAAATTCAAAGAACTGTACTTAAAAATTTTATATCAAATATTCCCGTAAAAAATATAAAACTCCTAAATTTATGTGTGGAATCATTATTCTTAAAGGTCCTGGTAAAAAAAAAAAAATATATATATATATATATATATATATATATATATATATATATATATATATATATATATACATATATATATATATATATATATACATATATATATATATATATATATATATATATATATATATATATATATATATATATATATATATATATATATATATATATATAGGAATAACAATCGTGATTTTTATCTAATGTAAATATCAACCACAATGGCATTTTGATATCAAATTCTACCTTTGTGAATGTATACCCACTGGAAATTCATTCATGATTAATCCATCTGGATGGGTGAGGATTCGAACATATACAGTACCTCCTAGACGAAACCACGTCAGCAGGAACTTCAGTAATTGAGGTATCAAGAGAGACCAGAATTTATTATAAGTCTACTATACATATTCCTGTCCAGTTCAGGAATCTGGTCATAAACTTTAAATCAACCAACGGGAATTTGCATCACGTGGATATTTGTGATAAATTTATATCACTAACACTCGAGATTGCAATAAACGTAAATATCAACCACAATGACATTTATTTGAAAGAGACCTGCTTGAAACTAATTGCAAGGCTAAGTTACATTAGTGATGCAGGTTGTAACTTTATTTATAGGAAGCGACTAGTCATTAAAGAACAAAGGTGCAGTTTCCCTTATTTTCATTATCTCCGAAACTACTAATATAACAAATATGCTTAAAAGGTATTATATGTACACAAAATTACAACACACACACACACACACACACATATATATATATATATATATATATATATATATATATATATATATATATATATATATACATATATATATATATATATATATATATATATATACATACATATATATATATATATATATATATATATATATATATATATATATATATATATATATGTGTGTGTGTGTGTGTGTGTGTGTGTCTGTGTCTGTGTCTGTGTGTGTGTGAACGCAGTTATGAGTTTGCTTGTATATGAATATACATGTATTTGAAAAACAAAATTATACCTGTATTTGAAAAGGCTTTGCAATTGATACAAACTCCATTTGCATATACCTTTTCTGGAAGGACTAAATGTATTATCTGAATTCATTTTGGAAATAGAAGCTTACGTTACATTGATGATAGGATTTCTCGCTTGATCTATTTTGTCATTATTGGATTTTAGACAATAGATGATATTGGTGAGAGAGAGAGAGAGAGAGAGAGAGAGAGAGAGAGAGAGAGAGAGAGAGAGAGAGAGAGAGAGAGAGAGAGAGAGAGAGAGAGAGATAGAGAGAGTTTTGTTTGTCCATCTTTTAATATCAAGGTAAAATAAGAGGTATAACAAATTTGGGATTTGGTTAAATATAACCTTATCATATTTATAAAGTTCTTGAAATTTATTGATTAATGAAATCATATAGGGTGTCATACATTCCTGAAGTATCGTTTTCATTCACAAGAAGTAAGTAAATAATTGACATCAGGAAAAGTTGAAGAAAAGTAAGGAGCTGGGCTTTTAACCCCGAGAAGATGTAGAGGGAACACGAAAACCAAATTTCACACACAGGCAAAATATGTAAAAAATGTTTTTAACCCCTGATGCAAGCTAAAAGCATATCATAACTCTATCAAAATATTTTATTTACAACACTCCGGGCAGAATGGTCTTCAATATGAACAAAAAATACTTTATGATTGTAATGTATAAGACGGAATTTGTCTGAATTAGGGTATTCATTTTTAGAGGACTAGTTTTCTAAGTTGGAGTGAGGAAAGTCTTTTCTGTTATTTCCATTATTTATGTTACCAAATCTACAAGTTTTGTTTGTTTTTCTGTAATAGTCTTGGAAATAGTATCACATCGTTTCAGCAAATAATATATATATCCAAATGCAATATAGGTTAAGTACTCTTACAGATTAAATATCATGCTGCTCATCTCTTTATAAATATGAAAATATCATACTAGTATAACATCTGTATTACAATGACAAATAATACTTAAAAGATTCTTGGAGGCAGTATCATTTTAACATAGAAAAATTGAAGCCCCTTGATGAGAATTAGAAAATTTATTTTTTTATATTTAGGTTTATTAATCGTTCCTGTATATTTTGTAATATTTTTTGAAAAAAAAAAAATCCCGTACTGCAACAAAGATAGAACCACTATTGGCGAAAAAAAAAAGAAACAAACCATGTAATCGTTTAAATATCTGATTGATTTTTCACTTAGATTTATCTGTCCCAGTTAAAGAGAGGCCAAAACCTCTCGGCGATATCTGAAAGCCAGTTTCATTAACCGCCCTATCAGTTCCACGATGCATAAATAGTTTCCTTGACAGGTAAGAAGAGATAAATGAAATGGGGAGAGCGAGGGAAATTACAATCAAGAGAATTAAAACGATTTATGTATCGAAATGAATATAATCAACCTTTCAATATCATATTAGGTTATTGAAACGAGCAATTTGAAAGACATGTATACAAAATGATCACCAAATTATTCGTCTATACATCAGAAATAGAAACAGCAACAGTTACCTACTAAGAGTAATGAGCCATAGACAAAATTCACACTTTCCATTTGAAAAATCCCCCTCTCTCTCTCTCTCTCTCTCTCTCTCTCTCACTGTATATATATATATATATATATATGTATATATACATATATATATATATATATATATATGTATATATATATATATATATATATGTATATATATACATATATATATATATATATATATATGTATATATATACACGCATATATATATATATATATATGGATAAATATTAACACAATATCGTGTTCAAATAGAAATAAATTTCTACCTCATACTTGGGATCGAACGCTAGCCCCTTCTAATGAAAGGCCAGGTCGAAACCAACCATGCCACGAGAGGCCGTTAAGATATCGGAACCTGACGCTACCCAGCTGTCCAAGGATTTACCAGGCGAGACATCAGTCTCTTACCAGCGAGTTTTACCCGATATCCCGGCCCACCACGTGACACAATAAGGTAGTAATTCATTCAAATTACCCCCAATGAGTCAATATGGATAAATATCAACACAACATCGTGTTCAAATAGAAATAAATTTCTACCTCATACTTGGGATCGAACGCTAGCCCCTTCTAATGAAAGGCCAGGTCGAAACCAACCATGCCACGAGAGGCCATTAATAGATATCGGAACCTGACGCTAACCAGCTGTCCGAGGATTTACCTGGCGAGACATCAGTCTCTTACCAGCGAGTTTTACCCAATATCCCGGCATACCACGTGACACAATTGGTAGTAACTCATTCAAATTACCCCTAATGAGTCAATATGGATAAATATCAACACAAAATCGTGTTCAAATAGAGATAAATTTCTACCTCCTACTGGGGATCGAACGCTAGCCCCTTCTAATGAAAGGCCAGGTCGAAACCAACCATGCCACGAGAGGCTATTAAAAGATATCGGAACCTGACGCTATCCAGCTGTCCGAGGATTCACCTGGCGAGACATCAGTCTCTTACCAGCGAGTTTTACCTGATATCACGGCCCACCACGTGACACAATTGGTAGTAATTCATTCAAATTACCCCTAATGAGTCAATATGGATAAATATCAACACAACATCGTGTTCAAATAAAAATAAATTTCTACCTCATACTTGAGATCGAACGCTAGCCCCTTTTAATAAGAGACTGATGCCTCGCCAGGTAAATCCTCGGACAGCTGGGTAGCGTCAAGTTCCGATATCTTTTAATGGCCTCTCGTGGCATGGTTGGTTTCGACCTGGCCTTTCATTAGAAGGGGCTAGCGTTCGATCCCAAGTATGAGGTAGAAATTTATTTCTATTTGAACACGATGTTGTGTTGATATTTATCCATATTGACTCATTAGGGGTAATTTGAATGAATTACTACCAATTGTGTCACGTGGTGGGCCGGGATATCGGGTAAAACTCGCTGGTAAGAGACTGATGTCTCGCCTGGTAAATCCTTGGACAGCTGGGTAGCGTCAGGTTCCGATATCTTTTAACGGCCTCTCGTGGCATGGTTGGTTTCGACCTGGCCTTTCATTAGAAGGGGGTAGCGTTCGATCCCAAGTATGATGTAGAAATTTATTTCTATTTGAACACGATGTTGTGTTGATATTTATCCATATTGACTCATTAGGGGTAATTTGAATGAATTACTACCTTATTGTGTCACGTGTTGGGCCGGGATATCGGGTAAAACTCGCTGGTAAGAGACTGATGTCTCGCCAGGTAAATCCTCGGACAGCTGGGTAGCATCAGGTTCCGATATCTTTTAATGGCCTCTCGTGGCATGGTTGGTTTCGACCTGGTCTTTCATTAGAAGGGCCTAGCGTTCGATCCCAAGTATGAGGTAGAAATTTATTTCTATTTGAACACGATGTTGTCTTGATATTTTTTCCATATTGACTCATTAGGGGTAATTTGAATGAATTACAACCAATTGTGTCACGTGGTGGGCCGGGATATCGGGTAAAACTTGCTGGTAAGAGACTGATGTCTCGCCAGGTAAATCCTCGGACAGCTGGGTAGCGTCAGGTTCCGATATCTTTTAATGGCCTCTCGTGGCATGTTTGGTTTCGACCTGGCCTTTCATTAGAAGGGGCTAGCGTTCGATCCCAAGTATGAGGTAGAAATTTATTTCTATTTGAACATGATGTTGTGTTGATATTTATCCATATTGACTCATTAGGGGTAATTTGAATGAATTACTACCAATTGTGTCACGTGGTGAGCCGGGATATCGGGTAAAACTCGCTGGTAAGAGACTGATGTCTCGCCAGGTATGAGGTAGAAATATATATATATATATATATATATATATATATATATATATATATATATATATATGTATGTATATATATACACATATATGTGTATATATGTATATATATATATATATATATATATATATATATATATATATATATATACTTACATACATACATGCATATATATATATATTTATATATATATATATATATATATATATATATATATATATATATATATATATATATATATATATATATATATATATATATATATATATATATATCTATAACTTATATGTATTTATATATAATTATTTATGAATATATATATATATATATATATATATATATATATATATATATATATATATATATATACAAAAAAAAAATATATATATATATGTATATATATATTTATATATATGTATATATATATATATATATATATATATATATATATATATATATATATATATATATATATATATATATATATATACAAATCTCATATGCAAATATATATATATATATAAATATCATATGCAAATATATATATATATATATATATATATATATATATATATATATATATATATATATATATATTTATATGTATGTATATATATAAATATATATATTTATATATATATATATATATATACATATATATATATATATATATATATATATATATATATATATATATATATATATATATATATATATATATATGTGTGTGTGTGTGTGTGTATGTGTGTATACACATATATGGTTTTCAGTGAATAATCACACCGAAATCTCAAAATCTGTCACCATTGCCAATCTGCAGTGGCTAAAGTGGTGTTGAAATCTGGCCAATCTGCAGAAACGAATAAAACAGCCTTGTTTTAGCCTCCAGTCTCCAGCAGCTGTAACAACTGCCTCAGGTGGCAACTATTTATTTCCAACTACAAGGTTTGGTGAAAACCTCTGAACTATATATATATATATATATATATATATATATATATATACATTTAGAACTTAAACCTTGCAACATACAACGTCAAGTCCCTGTCAAGGGAAGAAAATTTTGCTGTGTTACTAAAAGGGGTCAAAGAAAAGAATTAAGATTTATTAGTGTATGATGAAATTTGAAGAGTATATCACATGAACAAATAAAATTCTGTTGGATTTGTTATTATTGATGAGAAAAAATAGTAGACAACTTGGTAAAATTTCGTTACACTAGAGATAAAAGTGCATGATTAACTATTTAGCTGAATAATCAGTAAATCTCAAGATAATTCAATCCTATGCTCCAACAAAAACATAGAGATCTTGACATATCTACCCAAAAAAATAACAATCAATTTACATCGGTTAAAAGAAGAGCAGAGAATTAGCATTAAGCATATTTGGAGTAGGCACAAGTAATAACAAAAGAGACATGCTTGTAGAATTTGGAGAGAGAACAAATCTGAACATCATGACCACCTTTTTTTTATAAAAAAACAAAAAGGACATAGAAAATTTAAAAGGAGAAACTATAATACGGAAATTAATACGAAATACATTTTATTCTTAATGAAAAGGTTGATTTAATTAAAGGTGCAACGGTTGTAAACAAATTAAAGTCAAGGGACAATATAGTTGTAAAAAGCAAAATATTTACAGATCTAGGGAAAGAAAGAGAGAAACTAATTTTAAGAAAGTAAACAAGCTTTTATATAATAAGACAACATTTTGATAAATTTAGTATAGCAATACAAAATAAATACTCCCAGCTACATGATGAAATGGAAGCAAGCAACGAAAAAATTATTAATAATTTAACTAGATTACTATCAGCAAACGATATAGCTAGAAAAGTTACTAAACAAGATCGAGGGGAACTAACCAAAAAAAAAAAAAATAAATAAAATAAAAAAAACTAATAAATAAAAGATGGGAAATTTGGGTTAAAAGCAAGAGACATGAAATATTATTAGACGGAACTATGCAAATTAATAAACACAGTAAAACTCGAAGACATTCGTAAAAACAGTGGATCTAGAATTGAAGGAACACCAAAGAAAGGAAGAAACATCAGATAGATGGAAAAGAGACTGGGAACAGGGTGCAAAACAGATATTTACTTTTCATGACGAAAATGGAAATATCAATAAAAGAGATGAGATGATAAAAACCGAATATGAATTCTATACATTGCTATACAATAGTGATATAAGAAATAACTTTCCCGTTACCAAATGTAACAGTGGGAGAAATAAAAAAGGTATTATTAGGCACAAAAAGAGCCAAAGCAGCAAGGATATGGCATAACAATTGATTTAATAATAAATTGAGATTTCATTGTAGAAAAACTCACTGAAATTTACATACATTTTCTGCATTGACGATCTATACCTAAACTTGGAAAAAACTTTATCATTATAGTAATTTACAAGAAGAGAAAAAAAAAAGAACAGTCAGTAACATTATTCTCAGTAATATATAAATAGTTACCAATATCATACTAGGCTAAATATAAAGACAGCTTGATTTTGATCAACATCATAAGCAGGCAGCTTCAGACGCAGGTATTCAACAACAGACCAAATCCATATAATTAATCACCTAATGGAAAACCAACACGGTATGACAAGCCATTGGGTATGACGGTTATAGATTATAAGAAAGCTTTTTATTCCGTCAAAATTTCAGCTGTAATGAAAGGCTTTCAAAAAGAAGGAGTAAAGGAATCATATGTGAAAACACTTGAAGATATCTAAAATGGAAATGCAGCACTTGTAAAATTTTTTATTTGATAGTAAGAAAATGTAGGAATTAGCCTCGAAGGGGAATACATAAACCACTTAAGTTTTGCAGGTGAAAAAATTGCATAAGAGGATAGAAGATTCTATTGGAGGAACATAAATTTAGGTCTGGACAATGAGCATGCATGAAACTAATATAATGAAATGTAGATAAACAAAACATAAGGCTTATGGAAGAGCCTGTATAGATTGTTAATGAATATACGTATTCATGGCAGATAGTATGCATTTCCCTAGAGCATGAGACCTGTCATCCCACCCCCCACCCCTCAAGAAAAGGATACGCATGAGACTGAGAGCTTTTTGGTAAACATATTAAATTTCACCTTCTCTAAAATGGAAAGTATTTAATTTGATGGCCCTATCACTATTAGATTATGTATCAAAAACTTGGGGACATACTAAATCATTAGAACATAAAGTAATTAGAGCCAAAGAGTTATAGAAAGATTGATAAAGGGAATAAAAAACAAAATATAGAAAAAGGGCAACATTCATACGAGAGCAAATTAAAGTAGGAAATATTCTAACATGTAGAAAAAAAAAGAAGAAGAATGGAAATGGGGGGCCATATAGTGAGAATGAAAAAAGAATGCAAGGCCATTTCGACCAACAGAATTGGTCCCTGGAAATTACAAAAGAAGCAGAAGGAAGAGAAGAATGCTGATTGATGAAGTGAGACTATATGCAGTTATCAGTATTCATAAAATTACCATAAACATAAGGTAATAAAATTATATATTTTAGGCATTATTCCAGCAGTTAACTAGTTACATCTAATGGTGATGATTATGGTGACTATATATATATATATATATATATATATATATATATATATATATATATATATATATATATATATATATATATATGTGTATATATATATATATATATATATATATATATATATATATATATATATATATATATATATATATATATATATATATATATGTATGTATATATATATGTGTGTGTGTGTGTGTGTGTGTTTGTGTGTGTATACAGTATATATATATATATATATATATATATATATATATATATATATATATATATATATATATATATAGATATATATGTCAAATTAGCGTAATTTATTGCTTGTGTATTTTCTTAAATCAGCCTTGTACTTTAGTTTTAAGTGTTCTCTTATATTCAGTTCAGCAGCTGTATTTTTTTACGTTAAAGTAACGTGCAGTGGATTTGCCTAGTGTACCAACCGTGTGTCACACGATCGTACATAAATTACTTTGTATATATCATGCTTTTATCTGCGCTCTTCCCTCGCACTAAAAAGAACCTGAATAATCAAGTCTCCGGTTTTCCTCTGTAACATTGTCATTTTTTCGAACATGTTTTTTCCTGTTACCTTGAGGTTTTGTATATAAAGGAGGGTGTTCTTTAATAAAGTACTCAGTTGATTGCATCCTGCCTTTGAGTTCACAACCCTCCCTCGGCCGGCACATTGGTGACCCCGGAAGTCGACTCGCTCCCACCGCCTTCCACCTCCAACCCCTCGCCTCTCCATCGTTGGTACTATGGCGGACTCTACGGCAGTTGGTGCTGCGGCCGCTCAATTCAAACTTTCATTGTTTGCCAGCGGAGAGGCGTTTGCTTGGTTTCAGCGCGCAGAAGTCCAGTTTTGCATCAGGGGCATGACTCGCTCAACCACCAAAGCAGATTATGTTTTCACGGCGATACCCGAGGACACCTTCCCAGAAATATCCGACTGGCTTTGTAAACAAGGAGACACCCCAATAGCGTATGACGCCCTCAAAACATACCTCCTGCAGCAGTACTCGCCATCGCCAGCCGCCCGTATAGCAAAGCTTTTTCAGCTCTCGCAACAACCGTTGGGGGACCAAAGGGCCTCGCTTGCCCTCAGGGAAATGACCAGTATCGCTCGCCTTCAACCTGCCGCAGACGGCTCTCCTCGTGAGGTGAACTTACTTCGTGCCTTTTGGATATGCCGTTTACCCGGACCTATACGCGCTGCCATACCCAATGTCGATAGTTTACCCATAAAAGACTTGATGACCAAAGCCGACGCCCTTATGGACAGCCACTTCAAGACCTCCATCAACGCCTCCACCCCTGACGAAGAGGATGCCTATTCAACGTCAACTGAAGCTGACATGAATACCGTAAGACATACACCCCTACCCTGTGACGTGCTGAAGCGGCGACAAAGCCACCCACCACCCACCAATCGCTCGCACCCCAACAAACAACTTCTACACCCACTTACCACCTCCCATCCGCCGCAGTTTTGCTACTGCCACTTCAGATTCGGGGCAACCGCGAAGAAATTTGCCAAGGATTGTCAGTGGCCAAAAAAAGTGTAAGTAGGCTATCGCTCGTGGCGGTGGCCTCTCGTGTTTCTAATCTTTTCTTTTTACAGGATGCAGAAACGGGCGTGCGATTTTTGGTAGACACGGGTGCTTGTCGTTCTCCTTTGCCAAGGAAACTCTTCAAGGCACGACATAGTCTGTCTACATATGCCGACGTCCGCTTGGTAGCTGTCAACGGATCTGCGATACCCACCTACGGTTACGAGAACCTCACATTATCGTTCGGAAACGGTAAATTAAATTGGAAGTTTCTCGTTGCTGACGTCACATTGCCAATCCTCGGTGCGGATTTCCTCTCTCATTTCCACCTTTTGGTCGATGTCGCCCGCCCCCTCTAACCTTGCTCTCCACATCAGCGCACCCACGGAGGCCTACACCCACCTCCTCACGTCGTACCCGGACGTTTTCCATCCAAGCACGGTATTTATCACCATATCAAGACGACGGGACCCCCGGTCTTCGCAAAATTCAGACGTCTGGCACCGGAACGAATGGCAGCCGTCAAACAGACGTTCGCCGAAATGGAGGAAATGGGCCTTTGCCAAAAGGCCTCCAGCCCATGGTCGTCACCCTTACACATCGTTCTGAAGAAAGACGGCTCCCTCCGTCCGTGCGGGGATTACAGGCGCCTGAACCTGCTAACAGAACCGGATCACTACCCCCTCCCAAACATTGCCGACGTGACCTCCTACCTGCACAAAGCGAAGGTTTTCTGTACGCTCGACCTCCTGAAGGGGTATTATCAGGTGCCTATGAACCCAGAAGACATCCCCAAGACCGCCATCACCACTCCATTTGGTACATACACCTTCAATTACTCCATTTTTGGCCTTCGTAATTCTGGGGCCACGTTTCAACGTCTCATGGATGGCATCTTAGGGGACCTCCTTTTCTGTGTATGTTATGTGGACGACATACTTGTGTTCTCCTCCTCAAAAGAGGAACACCTCCGTCACCTGCGCATCGTGCTCGACCGCCTGCAACAAAACGGCCTTGTAGTTCGGTACGACAAGTGTACCTTTGGCGCCAACGAAGTGTCATTCTTAGGGCACCGCATCACTCCAGAAGGAGTCCATCCACTCCCTGAGAAGGTAGCAGCCGTTCAGAACTTCCCCTCGCCCTCGACCGTCAAAGCTCTGCAGGAATTCTTGGGCATGATCAACTATTATCACCGTTTTCTGCCAGCCATTGCCGCCACTCTTGCTCCCCTCTACGCCTCCTTCAAGGGCAAGCCAAAGGACTTGAAGTGGGGTCCCCTTCAAGAAGCAGCCTTCTGCAACGCAAAGAAGGCCCTATCAACTGCTGCGGCTCTCATTTTTCCTATCCCACATGCCCCTCTCCTTCTCTCCATCAATGCCAGCAACGTCGCTATTGGTGCAGTACTCGAGCAGGTGGTCAACGGCTCGCCCCGCCCATTGGCCTTCTTCAGCAGAAAACTGTACAGGGCAGAATTGGGTTATTCTACCTTCGATCGAGAATTGGTGGCGGTGCCCTTCGTCATTCGCACAGACCACATGCCTCTGGTACACGCCTTCACTCGACAGTCAAACGCCTGGTCCGCCCGTCAACGCCGACATCTCTCCGCCGTGGCTGAATACAATTGCACTCTTCAATACGTCCCTGGAAAAATTAATCCCGTTGCCGATGCCCTGACAAGAAACACGTTGGCTGCCGTTCAACTGGGATTGGATTACAACTCCCTGGCTGAAGCCCAATGACAGGATCCAGAGTATCAAGCATGTAGGACATCCTGCACGTCCCTTCGTTGGGAAGACTTTCCCCTCGAAGACTCCAACACCACTCTCCTCTGTGACGTCAGTACTGGTAGACCGCAACCTTGGATTCCTGCTCCCATGCGCCGACAGGTGTTTGATTTCATTCACGGCCTTTCACATCCCTCGTGCCGTTCTACTGCACAGCTGCTGAACGCAAAGTTCATTTGGCACGGTATTTCTAAGGATGCTAAGGATTGGGTCCGCGCCTGTACTTCTTGCCAAACTTCCAAAGTACATCGACACACGGATTCAGGAGTGGGCACCTCTCCTCAACCTCAGCGTCGTTTCGTACACATTCACGTCGACGTTGTAGGCCCCCTACCCACATCACAAGGACATCGTTACCTGTTTACCATCATCGACCGCTCCACTCATTGGCCTGAAGCCATTCCCATGGAAACTGCAATGTCCGCTTCATGTACATCTGCCTTACTCTCTGGATGGATTTCAAGATTCGGTATCCCTGAGCATATTACTTCTGATAGGGGAACCACTTTCACCTCTCAATTGTGGACATCATTAGCGAATCTCCTGGGCATCACCCTACATCAGACAACGGCCTACAACCCTGCTGCCAATGGAATGGTTGAACGTTTTCATCGCACCCTCAAAGCAGCTTTGATGTCCCGCTGCAAGGATTGCAACTGGTTTACTCAGCTTCCCTGGGTCCTCCTGGGACTAAGGACTACTCCTAAAGACGCCCTCGACGTCTCGGCAGCTGAAATGATGTATGGCGACCCGTTGGTCGTCCCTGCCAAATTTTTTCCTTCTACAACCTCCTCCGACGATCTCCAGCTCATACGTCTCGTCGTGGGAAAATTTACTCCGTGCCACCAGACTTACAAGCCCCCAGCGAAGCATCACATACCAACGGACTTGCACTCTGCAACGCACGTCTTCCTGCGCAACGACACTAGCAAGCCACCACTAATGCCCCCTTACACGGGCCCTTTCCTTGTGATCCGACGCAGTCCGAAAGCATTCCTACTGAACATTCGTGGCAAAGAAGACTGGGTCTCCATTGATCGTCTAAAACCTGCTTATCTTCTGCCAGATGACCCGCCTTCAGTTCGCCTCTCTAGATCAGGGCGCCCTATTTAACATGTACAGTATGTCATTTCTAGGGGGGGAGCCATGTACCAACCATGTGTCACACGATCGTACATAAATTATTTTATATATATTATGCTTGTATCTACGCTCTTCCCTCGCACTAAAAAGAACCTGAATAATCATGTCTCCGGTTTTCCTCTGTAACATTGTCATTTTTTGAACATGTATTTTCCTGTTGCCTTGAGGTTTTGTATATAAAGGAGAGTGTTCTTTAATAAAGTACTCAGTTGATTGCATCCTGCTTTTGAGTTCACAACCCTATCTCGGCCCGTCACACTAGTGTTTCCTCCTCTTGTGATTTGCCTAACTATCGTGTTAATGATTGTTTTGATTTTGTTTTCGAGTTAGAATGGAACTGTAGTGCGGTGAGTGGAGGCCGGCATAAGGGAGTTCAGGCTTGTATAAGCTTCTGGACGTACGCTCCTTTGTTGGCAGCCTTCTGGAGATGTATCTTATGCCTTTTTGGAGGAATATTCCGATGGACCTCCCTTGGAAGTGGTTTTCCGTAGATATGCTGAGCCATCTACGGCGTATGTGCATTGCAGAGTTTTATTACGGCTGTGATATCGCAGGTTATCGTCACTTGCGACGCCTGTACTCCTGATTCTCGCCGGAGGATTTAGCGGAAGACGTGGTCGACGCTGTCCCGCTACTTAGGAGGCGTTACTCCAGCCACTGTCCTGTCCGTCTTTAGCTGCTTGTCTAGGAGAGATAAGGGCTCGTGATGAGGCTCGTAGGGAGGGAATTGCCAGGTAAGAGGTGATTATCCTGTGTCGTCCCTCGGAATTGATCTCGACCCCTGGGTCTACTTGGACAATTTGCGGGCTCCCCAGTATAGCTGCTGGGAGGGTGAAGAGACTCCGTGAGCTCCCGTGCACTTCGTTGTATGCTAGGATTTGCATATTTAATTATTTATCATATATATATATATATATATATATATATATATATATATATATATATATATATATATATATATATATATATATATATATATATGTTACATAGAGTTGTTGGTATTGGGTATTTATTGCCCCTCAGAATATCTATTTGAATTAGTTTTAAGTTTAGTACCAACACGGTTAGGTAGGAGATTGAAGGTTTTCCTGTCTTTATTTTCTCTAATCTTCCTTCAATCTTATAATTATAGGTTAGTGGTTTTTCATTATTGGGCCCGTATTATTATCATTTGAGCCCTTGGCATGTTATGTTCTTTCCTTGCTTTGTTATGGTCAGCTTTTAAGTATTAGGTATCCCTGTGAGCCCGTTATTGTTATTGCTCATATTTACTGTTAAGTTTTCTCACAAGGCTTATTTAGTATTAAGTGTATTTTATAATTAAATATTATTTATTTTATTCTGGTGTTTGTTTCCACATTCCTCATTCCCTGTGTACTTTCTTACTGCCTACGCTCCCTGTGATTATTGAAGTATAAAGAAACTGTAGTACGTCCAAAGAGGTCGTAACAATTTGACGACCGTGACAGGATCGTGCGCGGGTGTGCACAGAGTTTAGGTTTGTGAAGCAACTCTGGGATAGGTTACAATATTTGATTTGGTCTTGTTGCTTGCCTTACTTTTCCCCCTTGTAGGTAATTCATTATGGGATACTTTGTTTTTGACCCAGCCGAATTTTTGGGGTCGGCTGACTGTATCAAATATCTAGCTATCTTAAGTAAGGAGCATTTAAGGAGTTGAGCTCGTTGGTTAAATATTTCTTCTAGACCCACGGACACTAAGGCTCAGTAGTTTTTGTCTGTTGAGGCGATGGTGGCTCGTGGTATAGCCGAAGGTGTGGATTTGGCTAGGGATATTATTAGTGGAAGTTCTGATGATGAGAATTCTGTTTATGAGGTCAGTGTTAATCCGGGGCTGTCACTATTTGAGGACCACCCTCGTACTGGTGTTATTTATACTGGTCCAGGTAATTTAACTGTAAAAACTAGAGTCTCTAATAACCCCTTTGACGAGGTAGATCCAGAGCCAGTACAGTCTGTGGGGAATCCTGGAAATGAGGACCTTAGTATAATTTGTAAAAGAATAGAATTATTGAAGGTACAATTTGAAGAGAATGAGAGGGCGAGGCGCCATGAGTTGGAAATGGCTAGAAGGTAGGCTCCATGTTACAAGGGTGATTTTTGCCAATATTTTTTCCTTGCTAAAAGTCTTCCTTTTGCCTATCAGAAGGCTGTGATATGTGTAGAATTCATCTCCAGCCTCTATAATGCCCCCCCCCCCTGGTCATCAACGCCCCCCTTATGTTAATAGTAAAAATACGAAATATCATTAGTAATTGTCTAATTTTTATAGTTTACCCCTTAAAAACTGTTCAAAGTCGTTTTCTCATATCAGTGACATCAGAGAAAATGGGCTCAGGGGTGACTATGATTTTATATCCAATATTTTTGTCATCAGACAAAAATTGTAATTTCTCGTTTTTTCTTTTTCGGGAGAAGGGTGTATTTCTTTGCTTGTCCTGCTCTTATGCCTTAAGTAATATAATATTTAGATGTTTTAGGCCATCAAGTGACATAATACCTACAAACTCTCAGAAGGTTTTTTCCCTAAATCGAGATTTTAATTTTTGGTGAATATTTATTTTTTAGGTATCCCTCCATCACCAGCCGGGCTTTCACTAAAGTTATTGCTCGTTTTTTTCTTGCTGTGTGCTTATATACTGTTCGATTTTGATAAAACTTTGTGTGCTTGTTCCAGGTGGATAAACAAACATAATGTCAGAGCAAATTTCAATTCAAGACAGTAGTTTCTCACTGGTCACCAAATAACTTTAAGCCGCTAGCTCCGATTTTCACATTTTTATTCATAAAATCCTTTATTTTCCCTGTAGGATGATAAAACTTACAGAGGATATGCCTTATTATAGTGCTAATAATGCCTGAAAATTTCATTAGCGTGTCTTGATTAGTGTATTTTTGGGAAATATTTTTTACGATTGGCACCCATTCATCATGGAGCCTACCCTTAACTTAGACTTGGCTAGGTTACGAGCTAACCCTGACTTTAATAGTACTCCCACCAGTCCTTCTTCAGATACGTTTAACATCTAAAGATAGTGCCAGTATTTGATGAAGGTAATGTGCCGGACTTCTTTAACCCTGGATAGGTACGATGGGTCGTTTGGGACCCCGAGCGTCAAAAAAAAACAGGTTTTTCTCACGTGACTCACCCCCGTGACTGAATTTGTGGGTGATCGACCTGCAGGAGGTGTCTCCCCTACACGCTCTAGTAGTGTCCAGATGTGCATTGCTGTAGCTGTACTCCTTCCCCGATTTCTGAGACGCGTCGAGCGCGACCGAGTTTACCCTTCTAAGGTAGTTTGCATAATTATCAAAGTTATTACGTATTATGAAATGGTCGTAGAATGGTGCAACTTGTATAGGTTATCAGTTGTGGAAAGTCTTGGTGGATTGTTTGGCTACCATGTGCATGATTTTTTTTTTAGTTAAAATGTCGTTCATCACCACGAGGACCATTTTACCGCGAGTGCCCCTTTTTCATTTTTTTTCATTTTTTTGCCAAGTCATTTTTCCGTAAGATATTGCCAAATAGGGTCGTAAAACTTTTGCTTGTTTAGTGTTGGAAAGTGTGTCTAGATGATCTGGCTACCCATGCATGACTTTGTTTTTGTCAGATACGACGTAGTTATTGGTATATTGGGTATTTAACTGCGGTTACCAATTTCTGTTTTTTTTCAATATTTGTAAAAATTACTACGTAGTAAGGAATTGCCGTATATTATTCATTTTTTTTTTCATGTTTATGTGTTAGAAAGTGTGCCTTGATGGTTGGGCTAACACGTGCATGTCTTTTTTTTTATCTGAGATGCCGTATATTAGAATGTCGGGCATTTTACCGCGAGTGTCCCTTTTTCATTTTTTTTCATTTTTTTGCCAAGTCATTTTTCCGTAAGATATTGCGAAATAGTGTCGTAAAACTTTTGCTTTTTTAGTGTTGAAAGTGTGTCTAGATGATCTGGCTACCCATGCGTGATTTTGTTTTTGTCAGATACGACGTAGTTATTGGTATATTGGGTATTTAACTGCGGTTGCCAATTTCTGTTTTTTTTCAATATTTGTAAAAATTTACTACGTAGTAAGGAATTGCCGTATATTATTGATTTTTTTTTCATGTTTATGTGTTAGAAACTGTGCCTTGATGGTTGGGCTAACACGTGCATGTCTTTTTTTTTTATCTGAGATGCCGTATATTAGAATGTTGGGCATTTTTCCGCGAGTGCCCCTTTTTATTTGTTTTGCATTTTTTTGCTTAGTCATGTTACCGTAAGGAATTGGCAAGTAGTGTCGCAAAACTTATATTTTTATAGTGTTGGAAAGTGTTTCTAGATGATCTGGCTACCCATGCCTATTTTTTTTTTAGTCAGATATGGCGTATATATAGGTATGTGTTCGATTTTCCTGTGATTGCCATTTTTTCGTTTTTTCCCATTTCTTTCAAAATTACTACGTACTAAGGAACTATCACAGAGTAATATTTCATTTATATGTTTATTTGTCGGAAAATGTGCCTTGATGGTTTGCCTAGCACGTGGCTGAAATTTTTTTTTTCTGAAATGCCGTATATTAGAATGGCCATTTTTCCACGAGTGCCCCTTTTTATTTGTTTTGCATTTTTTTGCTTAGTCATGTTACCGTAAGGAATTGGCAAGTAGTGTCGCAAAACTTATAATTTTATAGTGTTGGAAAGTGTTTCTAGATGATCTGGCTACCCATGCCTATCTTCTTTTTTTAGCCAGATATGGCGTATATATAGGTATGTGTTCGATTTTCCTGTGATTGCCATTTTTTCGTTTTTTCCCATTTCTTTCAAAATTACTACGTACTAAGGAACTATCACAGAGTAATTATTCATTTAGATGTTTATTTGTCAGAAAATGTGCCTTGATGGTTTGCCTAGCACGTGGCTGATTTTTTTTTCTGAAATGCCGTATATTAGAATGTTAGCCATTTTTCCGCGAGTGCCCCTTTTTATTTGTTTTGCATTTTTTTGCTTAGTCATGTTACCGTAAGGAATTGGCAAGTAGTGTCGCAAAACTTATATTTTTATAGTGTTGGAAAGTGTTTCTAGATGATCTGGCTACTCATGCCTATCTTTTTTTAGCCAGATATGGCGTATATATAGGTATGTGTTCGATTTTCTGGTGATTGCCATTTTTTCGTTTTTTCCCAATTCCTTCAAAATTAATACGTACTAAGGAACTATCACAGAGTAATGATTCCTCTAGATGTTTATTTGTCGGAAAATTTTGTTTACTTTTTTTTTTATTGAATATCATCAAATTTTTTTTTGCTAAAATATTATATTGTTTTACATTTTTTTTTTTCGATTTTATTTCCCTTCAAAAAAAATTTTTTGTGTCAGAATTTTAATTTTATAGTCGTAAAATAATCGACAATTATCCAGCAACCCACCATACAATTTTTATGCATATCCAATAATAATTAGATTAGTAAATAAAACCTTGAAATTGACATACCCTTCCTACATTTCAAGTGGCAGATTAGGGAGTCTGAGTCAGTGTGGTTGGCGGCCATTTTGTGGACATATCCGAAGCGTAAGCTGCCCTATCTATATATATTCTTGTTCCCTATAGAATTTGTGATATTTTGGTATATTTTTACCTGCATAAATATCATATTATATATTAAATATATGTATTTTTTTACGAAATTTCTAAGTACTCAAAAAATTACCTTTAGATATGGCCCCTGATATAAATGTAATTTACAAAATAATGAAGATTTTTTTACATATTTATATTTTAGGATAACATATGTTTATTCCTTAAAAAAATTAGCCACTTCCTATTTCATTTGGGTACCCACAAAAATTCATGAAATTTGGACAAATTTTTTTTGGCCAAAAAAAGTTACCCTTTTTTTCTCATTTCAGATCTTCACCTCCATGGGTCTGACTTCATCCAAAATACATCAAGATGTGTCCTAAACATTCAAGAATCAATTCCTAAAAGGATTTGTGTATATATGTATAAACTTTTTTTTTATGAATTTTTATGTCAGGTCTTTTTTTTTTCTACTTAATTTTTTAAAATATTTATAATAAATAGTTTTTCTGCAGATGAGTAGTATTTATCTTTACAGTTGTTTTAAGCATTCATTGAAGTTTTTTTTGGCAAAAGAAAAAAGGAGGTTACTGCAAAAACTGATTTTTCAAGAATTTTTTTTGGCGTCGGGGTCGTTCGCGTCCGAGTATACCCTTAAAGGGGTGTCCGAGGAGCGTACCTATCCAGGGTTAATGCTTTTGAGTCGGTGGCCACTAGATTTTCTTGGCCCAGTGAGATGTGGATTGTATTAATTCATAGCAGGTTAGTAGGTAAGGCCATTCGCCAGTATAATGCTTTGGAAGAGAGTGTAGCCAGATATTGTATTAAAGTTAAGGCGTTGATTCTCAAGGCGTATGACTTGGTCCCTGAGGCTTATCGCCTGAAATTCTGGAATTCTATGAAGCCCGATACTATGTCCTATGTGGAGTATGCCCGTCTTAAGGAGGAGCAGTTTGACAACTGGGTAAAGAGTCGCCAGGTGGTCGCCTTCTCCTCCTTGAGGGAGCTGATGTTACTTGAGGAGTATAAGAAAACTTATAGTAAAGAACTTAGAATTCACCTGGAGGAGGTTAAAGCATATAGCTTAAGTAAAGCTGCTCAGATAGCTGATGAGTTTGTGTTAACACACCTTGTAGGCAGTAGTAGTTTTAGTCCATCAGCCTTTAAATCCTAGTCTGCCAGGCCGAATAATAATTGGAGATCCAATAACCCCTTTAAAATAAAGGTTGAAGCTAGCCAGGGAAATAACACGAGTGTAAGGAACACTCAGGTGTTTTCCCAGAGTAACCAAAGTTCTAATAATGTTGGTAGAGCTAGGGAAACTTGTTTTTGGTGTCACGAGCAGGGACACTTTCAAGCTCGGTGTCCTGCCCGAAGGAGGTATCTCCAGCAGAACGGAAGGGGAGGTAACAACGTCCCAGTATCTTTAATAGCCAATGCACCTACTACCCTTAATACTGAAGTTGAGTGTTCCCCAAGAACTGAAGGAAGGGTTAGGTTTAGTGGTAGTGGAGGTGAAATAAATCAATCACCTACTAGCTCTGCTTTGTGACTTTTCTGACAAATATATTTGGCCTGGCAGTTTGGTTATTGATAGCAAAGTTGTCAGAGTGAACTTCTTCAAGGGACACTGGGTCCGCTCGATCGTTGGTCTTGTCAAAGGTGTTGAAGGATGTTGGTGAGAATTCTGGAAATTATGTGGTCCTGGGTGGGTTCCCTGATACAGTGGTTTCTGCGCCTTTTGTGGAGGTAGAGGCCTTCTTCCCAGGGTATCACAAGGTTATGGAATTGGCAGTTGTAGAAAAGCTCCCCATCTCTGGTATTGACGGCAATTTGGGAAATGATATGTTGGATGCCCAATGTTATGAAATATTCCCAATAGTGTCCGTAACTGCAAGTCCTGTGGCAATTACCACTCGAGCTTCTGCCAAGGCTGCTGCCGCCTTACAGAATGAGGATAATTTAAACTTTAGTAGTTTAGAGGTAGAGGTAGAGAGACCCGGGTCTGTAGGTAGTGGTAGTAGTAGTTTTATACTTCAAATATTTAATCTTGATTGTGACCGTGTATTCTTTATTGAATCTCAGAAGGCTGAATTCAATTACGAATTAGGAGGTACGGATGATTTAACAAAACTAATGTTCTGTGTAATTAGAGGTTTGTTGTATAGAGTTAGTCGTCCTGTGGATCACGGCTTGAACCAAACCTCTCGGGTAGAACAGATTGCGATACCTTCAAAATATCAGAATGATGTCCATAGTTTAGCTCATGAGGATTCCTTTTCTGGTCATTTTGGAGTTTGTAAAACAAATAGTAGATTGGCAAAATATTTATGGTGGCCAGGATTGAAATCCTCAGTGAAGAAATTTGTAGGAAGTTGTGAAACATGTCAAATAATGTTTAAACCTAATAAACCTATTCCTAAAGCCCCTTTGCATCCAATTCCTGCAATTGGGGATCCTTTTGCCGAGTTGGTTGTTGATGTGGTTGGGCCTTTGCCCCGAACTAAATCTGGATTTACTTATCTTCTGACTATAAAGGACAGAGGGTCTAGGTTTCCTGAAGCTTTTATTATGAGGAAAATTTTATTCAAAGTAGTGTTTAAGAAACTGATAGAAATTTTTTCCAGGTATGGGTTGCCTCGTAAAATTCAAACTGATTGTGCCACGAATTTCACGAGCAAAGTATTTAAAGGTAAATGTGCTGAACTGGCCATTCAGCACATTACCAATGTACCATACCACCCAGAGAGTAAGAGCGTAGTGAAAAGGTTCCACCAAACTCTTAAGTCTATTTTTAAAAAGTACTGTTATGAGCAAGGCGAGGATTGAGATAAAGGTCTTCCCTTTGCTCTCTTTGCTATACGTAATCATCCCAATTCTTCCACAGGTATAGCTCCATTTGAGTTGATTTTTGGACATAAAGTACGTGGTCCTCTAGAAATTTTCCATGAGTTGCTAGAGGTTAGTCATAAGAAAGAATTGAATGTGGGTGAGTTCGTTGAGGACCTGAGGAGATTATCAGCTGCTTGGAAATTTGCCCAGAATAATTTGGTGCTGTCTCAGGCCTCAATGAAGGAAAATTATGATAAGAAGAGTAAGGCACGTTCGTTTGAGCCTGGTGAGCATGTTTTGGTTTTGAGTACAGAGTCTGACAATCTTCTAGAACCTAGTAATAAGGGGCCTTGGAAGGTACTCCGGAAATTGTCTGATATTAATCATGAAATGGAAGTTCCTGGGACCAAATATAAGTGTTGGATATTCCATATAAATAGATTGAAATCTTACACAGTTGGTAGACTTGACCCTCTGTCTATAGTATATGAGCCAGTGTCTCTAGTGTTAGACCACACATTAGAAGAACCAGCTGACTTGTTTTGCCAGGTATCTTCAGATGTTCTTACAGGTAATATGCAAATTTGGAAACTTTAGTAAAGGGTTTGGAGCATCTGGAGGGTATCCAGAAGGACGACATGATGAAATTAATATCTTCTTTTTCAGACTTATTTCAGGCCTCTCCAGGTAGAACGACCTAGCTCCAACATGATGTTGATGTGGGCAGTGCTTCCCCAGTCAAACAAAGTCCTTATCGATTAAATCCAGAAAAACGTGATATTGTCGAGAAGGATATAAAGTATATGTTGGAGCATGATCTAATTAGACCTTCGGAAAGTCCTTGGAGCTCCCCTATTGTACTTGTTAAGAAACCTGACGGGCAGTTTCACATGTGTATGAACTACCGCAAGGTCAATGCTAATACAAAAAATGAATCTTTCCCTTGGCCAATATCGAGGACTGTCTTGATCGGATAGGACCTGCTAAGTTTATAACTAAATTGGATCTTTTAAAGGGGTATTGGTAGGTTCACCTATCGGATCGAGCTCGTGAGATTTCCGCTTTTGTTATTCCCTTTGGGCTTTACAAATGTAAGGTAATGCCCTTTGGGATGAAGAATGCAGCGTGTACCTTCCAGCGGTTGATGAACCGAGTTATATGTGGTCTGGAGGGTACAGAAATTTATCTAGGTGATTTGGTTTTTCACAGCAATGACTGGCAGACTCATTTGGTGATATTAAAGAAGGTATTTGAGGCCTTGAGAGGTGCTGGTCTTGTTGTAAATTTGAGTAAATGTGAATTCGGTAAAGCCAAGGTGTGTTATCTAAGTCACGAGGTTAGTTTGGGTCAGGTTACTCCTAAACAAGCTAACCTCGAGGCTCTATTAGACTTGCTAAGGCTGCACAATGTTAGGGAGGTCCAGAGAATTTTAGGTAAGTTGGGTTATTATGGGAGATTCACCCGGAACTTCTCTGATATTGCTCAGCCCCTTAATCAACTATTGCAAAAGGGACAAAAGTTTTTATGGTCTTCTCAGTGTGAGGAATCTTTTTTAGAATTCAAAACTGTATTGATGTCTAACCCCATTCTTATGTCTCCTGACTTTCAGAAACCGTTTATTGTGGCTTTATATGCCAGTGATGTGAGTATAGATGGAGTACTTTTTCAAAGACATGAAGATGATGAAGTGCGTCCAGTATCATACTTTAGTTGTAAGTTGCTGGATGCTGAGAGAAGGTATTTTACCATAGAGAAGGAGGCTCTAGTTTTAGTTCGTACCTTGGTTAATTTCAAACCATATTTTTCCTTTCCCGTAGAAATTTGGACGGACCATAACCCTTTGGGGTTCATCGAAAGAATGAAATGTTCAAACCAGAGGATTTTGCGTTGGGCTCTTCAGCTACGGGAGTTTCCTTTTAAGTATTAAGCATGTTAAGGATGTTAGTAACAGTATTCCTGACGCCCTTTCTAGGATGTAAGTCCAGTCAGTTCTCTACTCACCTCGCCATTCTCATTTCTCCTTCGGGGTTTGTATTGGAAATTATACTTAAGGTTGTTAATTTTTTATCATATTTAAAATGGTGTATCGATTCGGGCTTTATCTTATGTCTGTTTCATTATGTTGTGAGTTTTGCTTCACCTTATTTTTCCCTTGTAGGATATTTTAGGTTAGGTTGTCTTTATTTCCCTTGTAGGATGTTGTAGATTAAGTCGTCTCTTTTTCTCTTGCAGGATGTTTTAGATTAAGTTTTCTATATGGTTATCTTCTAGGATGTTATATGGTTGTGTGGGTCTAAAAAAATGTATTCTATTTGAATTTTTTTTTTTTTGAGGAGGAGGAAGGTGTCAAATTAGTGTAATTTATTGCTTGTTTATTTTCTTAAATCACCCTTGAACTTTAGTTTTAAGTGTTCTCTTATATTCAGTTCAGCAGCTGTGTTTTTTTTACGTTAACATAATGTTCAGTGGTTTTGCCCAGTGATTCCTCCTCTTGTTGAGAATTGCCTAACTATTGTGTTAACGATTGTTTTGATTTTGTTTTAGAGTTATAATGGAACTGTAGTGCGGTGAGTGGAGGCCGGCCTAAAGAAATTCGGGCCTGTTTAACCCTGGATAGGTACGGTGGGTCGTTTGCGACCCCGAGCGTCAAAAAAAAAACAGGTTTTTCTCACGTGACTCACCCCTGTGACTGAATTTGTGGGTGATCGACCTGCAGGAGGTGTCTCCCCTACACGCTCTAGTAGTGTCCAGATGTGCATTGCTGTAGCTGTACTCCTTCCCCGATTTCTGAGACGCGTCGGGGTCGTTCGCGTCCGAGTTTACCCTTCTGAGGTAGTTTGCATAATTATCAAAGTTATTACGTATTATGAAATTGTCGTAGAATGGTGCAACTTGTATAGGTTATCAGTTGTGGAAAGTCTTGGTGGATTGTTTGGCTACCATGTGCATGTTTTTTTTTTTAGTTAAAATGTCGTTCATCACCACCAGGACCATTTTACCGCGAGTGCCCCTTTTTCATTTTTTTTAATTTTTTTGCCAAGTCATTTTTCCGTAAGATATTGCCAAATAGTGTCGTAAAACTTTTGCTTGTTTAGTGTTGGAAAGTGTGTCTAGATGATCTGGCTACCCATGCATGACTTTGTTTTTGTCAGATACGACGTAGTTATTGGTATATTGGATATTTAACTGCGGTTACCAATTTCTATTTTTTTTTCAATATTTGTAAAAATTACTACGTAGTAAGGAATTGCCGTATATTATTCATTTTTTTTTCATGTTTATGTGTTAGAAAGTGTGCCTTGATGGTTGGGCTAACACGTGCATGTCTTTTTTTTTATCTGAGATGTCGTATATTAGAATGTCGGGCATTTTACCGCGAGTGTCCCTTTTTAATTTTTTTTTATTTTTTTGCCAAGTCATTTTTCCGTAAGATATTGCGAAATAGTGTCGTAAAACTTTTGCTTTTTTAATGTTGGAAAGTGTGTCTAGATGATCTGGCTACCCATGCGTGATTTTGTTTTTGTCAGATACGACGTAGTTGTTGGTATATTGGGTATTTAACTGCGGTTGCCAATTTCTGTTTTTTTTTTCAATATTTGTAAAAATTTACTACGTAGTAAGGAATTGCCGTATATTATTGATTTTTTTTTCATGTTTATGTGTTAGAAAGTGTGCCTTGATGGTTGGGCTAACATGTGCAGGTCTTTTTTTTTTATCTGAGATGCCGTATATTAGAATGTTGGGCATTTTTCCGCGAGTGCCCCTTTTTATTTGTTTTGCATTTTTTTGCTTAGTCATGTTACCGTAAGGAATTGGCAAGTAGTGTCGCAAAACTTATATTTTTATAGTGTTGGAAAGTGTTTCTAGATGATCTGGCTACCCATGCCTATTTTTTTTTTAGCCAGATATGGCGTATATATAAGTATGTGTTCGATTTTCCTGTGATTGCCATTTTTTCGTTTTTTCCCATTTCTTTCAAAATTACTACGTACCAAGGAACTATCACAGAGTAATATTTCATTTATATGTTTATTTGTCGGAAAATATGCCTTGATGGTTTGCCTAGCACGTGGCTGAAATTTTTTTTTTCTGAAATGCCGTATATTAGAATGGCCATTTTTCCACGAGTGCCCCTTTTTATTTGTTTTGCATTTTTTTGCTTAGTCATGTTACCGTAAGGAATTGGCAAGTAGTGTCGCAAAACTTATATTTTTATAGTGTTGGAAAGTGTTTCTAGATGATCTGGCTACCCATGCCTATCTTTTTTTTAGCCAGATATGGCGTATATATAGGTATGTGTTCGATTTTCCGGTGATTACCATTTTTTTGTTTTTTCTCCAATTCTTTCAAAATTACTACGTACTAAGGAACTATCACAGAGTAATGATTCCTCTAGATGTTTATTTGTCGGAAAATTTTGTTTACTTTTTTTTGATTGAATATCATCAAATTTTTTTAGCTAAAATATTGTTTTACATTTCTTTTTTTCGATTTTATTTCCCTTCAAAAAAAATTTTTTGGGTCAGAATTTTAATTTTATAGTCGTAAAATAATCGACAATTATCCAGCAACCCACCATACAATTTTTATGCATATCCAATAATAATTAGATTAGTAAATAACACCTTGAAATTGACATACCCTTCCTACATTTCAAGTGGCAGATTAGGGAGTCTGAGTCAGTGTGGTTGGCGGCCATTTTGTGGACATATCCGAAGCGTAAGCTGCCCTATCTATATATATTCTTGTTCCCTATAGAATTTGTGATATTTTGGTATATTTTTACCTGCATAAATATCATATTATATATTAAATATATGTATTTTTTTACGAAATTTCCAAGTACTCAAAAAATTACCTTTAGATATGGCCCCTGATATAAATGTAATTTACAAAATAATGAAGATTTTTTATATATTTCTATTTTAGGATAACATATGTTTATTCCCTAAAAAAATTAGCCACTTCCTATTTCATTTGGGTACCCAAAAAAAATTCATGAAATTTGGACAATTTTTTTTGGCCAAAAAAAGTTACCCTTTTTTTCTCATTTCAGATCTTCACCTCCATGGGTCTGACTTCATCCAAAATACATCAAGATGTGTCCTAAACATTCAAGAATCAATTCCTAAAAGGATTTGTGTATATATGTATAAACTTTTTTTTATGAATTTTTATGTCAGGTCTTTTTTTTTCTACTTATTTTTTTAAAATATTTATAATAAATAGTTTTTCTGCAGATGAGTAGTATTTATCTTTACAGTTGTTTTAAGCATTCATTGAAGTTTTTTTTGGCAAAAGAAAAAAGGAGGTTACTGCAAAAACTGATTTTTCAAGATTTTTTTTTGGCGTCGGGGTCGTTCGCGTCCGAGTATACCCTTAAAGGGGTGTCCGAGGACCGTACCTATCCAGGGTTAAGCTTCTGGACTCACGCTCTTTTGTTGGCAGCCTTTTGGAGACTTATCTTACGTCTTTTTGGAGGAATACCCCGACGGACCTCCCTTGGAAGCGGTTTTCCATAGATGTGCTGAGCCATCTACGGCGTATGTGCATTGTGGAGTTTGATCATGGCTGTGATATCACAGGTTATCGTCACTTGCGATGCCTGTACTCCCGATTCCCGCCGTAGGATTTGGCGGAAGACGTGGTGGACGCTGTTCTGCCACTTAAGGGGCGTTACACCAACCATTGTCCTGTCCGTCTTTAGCTACCTGTCAAGGAGAGCTAAGGGCTCGAGAGGAGGCTCGTAGGGAGGCAATTACCAGGTAAGAGGTGATTATCCTGGGTTGTCCCTCAGAACTGATCTCGACCCCGGGGTCTACCTGGACAATTTGTGGGCTCCTTTGTATAGCTGCTAGGAGGTTGAAGAGACTCCTGTGCACTTCGTTGTACGCTAGGATTTGCATATTTAAATATTAATCATATTTATATATATATATATATATATAATATATATATATATATATATATATATATATATATATATATATATATATATATATATATATATATATATATACATATATGTATATATATATATATATATATATATATATATATATATATATATATATATATATATATATATATATATATATATATATATATATATATATATATATATATATATATGTATATATATATATATATATATATATATATATATATATATATATATATATATATATATATATATATATATATAAACATATATATATATATATATATATATATATATATATATATATATAATATACATATATATATATATATATATATATATATATATATATATATATATATATATATATATATATATATATATATATATATATATATATATATATATATATATATATATATGATAGAGTTGATAGGGAAGCAATGTGGAATATGATGAGGTTATATGGAGTTGGTGGAAGGTTGTTGCAAGCAGTGAAAAGTTTCTACAAAGGTAGTAAAGCATGTGTTAGAATAGGAAATGAAGTGAGCGATTGGTTTCCGGTGAGAGTGGGGCTGAGACAGGGATGTGTGATGTCACCCTGGTTGTTTAACTTG
>NC_090732.1:61729292-61746792 GCF_036898095.1 Palaemon carinicauda | reverse complement strand
ACCATAAACAATTATATCACATATAACATATATACCTACATGATATACGTTTCTATACATAGGTTTTTAGCATGAAGATTATATTTAATGGTTGATTAGTCTTGATAAAGTAGTAATTTTGAATTTTGAAAATTTTATCAAAATACAGAACTGCTCACAACGTATAATATATCTGTTAATGCACTCTAAATATTGTTTACCTTTTTTTCTCATGAATTTAAACATTGGATATATGTTAGTTACCAACAAATGGTTTTTTGTTTCAAGTGAATGGCTGATGGTCTGACAATTTTTTCGAGAAATTTGCAATATGCCAACAGATACTCATTGTAAGGTACCGAGTACTGAAAATGGATGACAGCATATTCTTAAGGCCACAATAATTAGAGAATTGGGTGTACATGAAAAATTTCTGAGGTGGAAACACTTCCCAGTTTTGTTTATCATTTGGCCAATGACTCTTGCAGAAAGTATACTTTAAAGAAAAGACCAGACAGATTTACAGAACAAAAACTTTCACCATGTACTTGAACGAACAATACAGAAAGAGTAACTAACATTTTCTCAACATATTGTGTTGTATGTATTCGGATTCAATACAAAGATGTGTGTAAAAAGTGTTGCATTTCCGAAAGTTATAAAGAAAAATACCTCTGAAAGTCACTCTCTATCATCAAGATGAAGTTTACACAAACATGTGATCTACAAGACATCTGTGGTTTGGGGAGAACGTGTGTAACAAAATATTTATCAGGACATACATGCATAAGGTTGAGAGGAACAGAGAAACTGACAGTCATCAGAAAAAAACCTTCATAAAAGTTGAAGTTATTTCATGAATCGAAAGCTTCTGTAGATGCCCATTTAGTCAAAGGTGTTGAGTATGCTACTAGTGATCTCATAAATGTTGCTGACCTGCTTGGCAGGGACGTAGATTGAACATTTACAAATCAGGAAAGTATAAATTTTCTTAGTTATTACTATTATCATAGACGACTGATACATTTCCATTGAAGAGACACACAAGACTGCTGTACAATTAATTTTATGAAGCATTTATCCAGCAGTTAATTCATTACAGTCAAGCCATACTTGGACAGTTGGGGTATGAATTCATAGGATGTTTTCAGTTCCCTTGTCATTTAAGGAAATGCGCCGGAGAAAATAGTTCGATACCATACACTGCTTCCTAACCCTAGAAAATAGTATGCCAATGTTTACACAATACTAAAAATTTTCAGAGTGTATTAGTTTAAGTCAATCAAACAAGGATGGCTGTTATTTGTGATGAAGGTGTGTACCACATTGCAAAGGAAATGCAGTAGTGGTCTGTGGAATTCCCAAATCTGGTCTTGTTCATAGGTTCATTTCATTTGATCAAAATACTGCTTGGTGCCCTAGATTTTCTAATAGTCAGGTCTCCTCCATCATGAGGCTCAATACTACACAGTACTCTACAGGTTTTATTCCAGCAGTGACCAAGTTGTGAAAGGATCTTCCTAATCAGGTAGTTGAATCAGTAGAACTTCAAAAGTTCAAACTCGCAGCAAATGCTTTTATGGTGAAAAGGCTTACATGAGTCCTTTTATAGTTTATATATGAAATATCTGTTTTAATGTTGTTAATGTTTTTAAAATATTCTATTTGAATTTTTTTTACTTCTTATATCATTTATTTATTTCCTTATTTCCTTTCCTCACTCGGCTGTTTTTCCCTATTAGAGCCGTTGGAATTCTAGCATCTTGCTTTTCTAACTAGGGTTGTAGCTTAGCTAGTAACAACAACAACAACAACAACAATAATAATAATAATAATAATAATAATAATAATAATAATAATAATAATATCATCTGGACTGAGTATGGCATATTCTGAGTGAGTGTATGGAAGCAGTTTTGAATGGATCCCACTATGTAAGATCATTAAATATATTGTATCTTTTATCAGCAACGATAGAAAGTTATGAGTTGATTGAGTTCTTCGTGGTATATGGAACAGAAAGCTACCAAGAATAACTAACAGATCTTCAGAAAATGAAACCCTCTGAGGTTGAAAATAATATGAAATATGACAAGGAGTACCGAAAGGTCGTCTTAATGCCTTCTAATGAACTACTAGCACAATTTGAGAAGTTAAGAATGAAAAAAAAAAAAAAAAAAAAAAAACACCTGCTCTATGATCTCATTAAAGCTGATCGTTAGGGCAACTGATTATGATCTAAAGACAGTTAAAAAATTTCTCCCTCAATTTACAGTAATTGTTTGGGCAAACTACTTTCAATAATAATAATAATAATAATAATAATGATAATAATAATAATAATAATAATAATTATAATAATAATAATAATAATAATAATAATAATAATAATAATGGGGTTCAACGTATATGGAGGACATGAGGAAACTATCAGAAGTTAATAAAAATATCCATAGACTTTTCTAGCTACGAAGTTTTTCATGATAAGACCACAGTGTCTGTTCAAGTCTGTTCGTGTTAACATGTGCCTGGAACAAACCATAAATAGGTAACAGGAGATTAGTTTTTATATTTTAGGCCGTTTTAGAAAGGACTTTGTAACACAGTGGGATATGATTTATCATGATATGCTGGTGGCAAATAACCTGTAATAATCTCAGTGGTTCTAGGCCTTTTAAATTTGAGTAGATTGTAAGCCCTGAGTTCAAAAAGTCTGAAATTGATGGAGATGAAAAAATAGACAGACATTGCAGCATGTGTAAACCACAAGGAACAAAAGACAGTTACATTATATTCTGACACATGAGATCACATCCAATGAGGTAAGGCCACAGCTGCTCTGTTTGAAATACCTTGGTACAGAGAAGATAGAAGTACTCAGAGCCAAACACTTTGTCACTAAGACCTGGAGACCTAGCGTTACTATTCACGGGAAAACCTTCAATCCTCTAACAGAATCACCAAAGGTATGAATAGCTCCACAAAATAGTGCAGAAGAAGATTTTCTTTGCTCAGAAGATACTAGTCATAGCTTGGGTCTAAGTATGTGAAATGAGGGAGTTTTCAGCTATGAGCTTCAGCCAAGAAATTGTCTATCAAATGAAGATGGGCATATGATAAAACTAGACAAAAGCTCGCTGTCAATTAAGCTTGAGAAATCATTATCTGCAGAAGACTACGTCCCTCCATCACAATACGATTGCAATTGAGCCACAACACGTATTATAGATGTGATGTCATACACCAGACGTACTAGGAACAATAATCTGACATAATTTGGTAAACATTTATGAAACGCTGTGGAATGTGATCTCAAATACTTGCAGAAGGACCAGTAAAAGACACTAAGATGTCATGAAAAAACAACTGTCAGGGCCATTTAATTCAATTACACATATGTATGCACTTCTTGGCCTCAGGATCAAACAAAACAAAACTCCAAAAACTTTTGTCTTAATGGCTATCGGAATAACATGATAGCAATTTGCCTGATCTTGTTTTAAGTAGTAAGACAGGCATTAATTTCTCAAATGGGCAGAAATGTAAATTTTTCCTGCAAAAATTAAGTCACTAGTCACAGTTAGATCTTGACCTCTAAAAGGCATATCTGAGAGTAAATTCTACATGCATTACAAGCAACCACATCATGAACCAAAAGGATCTGCTTACTGTACCTTAATACAGATGCACTTGCCATTGCACATATACATTGGTGCATGCTGCACGAGTATGGAATTTCGTAGTTATGGATAAGAGCTGGTGCAGGGGACTCAACTAGGTAAACTCTGCTCTACACACTCATAGAGAGGATTGGGCCCCTGTGTGATGTATTACCTTCAGTGTACACACTGGGTAAGACACAAACATTTTATTTAACATGAAAGTTACTTCCCAGAAAGGTGATACATTTTAGTTTCTACTGAGATTTAAAATGAATCCCAATAACTCAGCCCTTGATGTTACAATGGCAGAAGCAGAAACGTATCCAGCTTAGGTTTTAAAGCTGGAGTCTTTATGCAAACCAGAAGATGAACTCAGATACCAGATATATAATCAAAGTAAGGCTATGAAAATCGATCAGCTGCCACCAGCCTCTGCCTCCATTATAGTGCAAACAATAAGAAACTATTGCAGCATGCTTGCAAGTGAACTGTCTCACTGGAACTTCTTTTGATTAAAACCTCTATGTTCTCAGAAAAATACATGGCTTGCTAAGGTCTTTAGCTGCATTCACATGCTTCCAGATAATATCGCTGTAAGATATAACTGCCAGAAGTATGCATAAAAAAGGTGTGATTGTAGACGTCAACTGGCACTTTGCTGCACCTTTGCAAATGTCAGTGACACTTTCTCATGTATGCACCCTATGAACAGTGAAACGACTAAATTAATGATAGGCCTAGCTATTGCCATGAGAATATACATCAATGACTGCCATCATACAAATTGTGCCGTGAGAGGATGCATAAATAGCTGTCATGTTACAAACTTTTAAAATTCCCAAATAAAAAATCTTTCCTTTCAGGAAAATAGTAATATACATAATTACTGTTTTGATTTATTCAATAGCAGGTAGCGTAGTTTTTTTGCAGCCATTTTGTGAATCCAAAGTTATTTATGAACGTAGACTATTTAACTATGCAGTATCATATTCTCCATGCCCCAAAACCCATATGAAGACATATAAATTTTTTAACATGTGTTAATTTTGATATAATGGTCTATTATTTTGCCCCTGGTAGCCGTGTTAGGGGTGTATATAAAATAAGGTTTTCCGAAGCTGGTACCTTTATCCAGCATTTCTGCCCCCCCCCCTTTTTTTCTACTCCTGAAGTGGTCTCTCACATCAAACTTTATCGTAACTCAGTGGACCTACAAGTGCACTAAAGTAGACACCACCACATCTCAGCAGAAAAAATTAAATGGAATGCAATTAAAAGTAAGTAAATTAATCATACCTATTTGCTGCAATGGTGTATTCTCTAATTGAGATGTGATGAAAGTTAATTAACCAGAGTGGTTTAATATCACATTTACTCAAATACAATTTCTGGTATGCCTACAAAAACACTATAAGAGAATACTCCTTCGCATCCTTTTCAAATATATATATATATATATATATATATATATATATATATATATATATATATATATATATATATATATATATATATATATATATTTATTTATTTATTTATGTATATATTTTTGGGCTCAGGCCATGTCATCCTGATGGAAGTTCCTATTGGGTATCTTTCTAAGGTATATTTGACTACAGTGATATTCCCAGAGAATTTTACCTTAAGGTATCCAGAATTCTAACTCCTGGAGTGAATATCCCTAAATAATCTCACAGGGATATCGCATAATATCAGAGGACGTATTCTTGACACGTCACATAGCTATCCTCGTTGCGAACAGTATTAACGCTTCGAGGGGGTATAGTGACAAGAATCTGAAATGAGAATGAAAAAAGAGCCGCTCATAAGGCATCTCTCCTATTCCGTTTCCAGTGTGTATCTGATGTGTTCCCTCGTTATTTTGGATTTGATTCAACATTTTGATGACTTCTCCGGCCTCTTCCGCCTCTAGGAAGTTGAGTATTATCTTTACTATGTATAAATGTAAGCTCTTGTCGTTTCGAATTAAATCAAAAGTGATTTTAACGTAAACAAAAGCTATTGCCTACCGGAGGTATCCTGTATGCTATCGCTCCTGGATACTATCGCTCGCTCTTATGGGTCAGTTAGTTAGCTGGAGCGACGTTCCCGGTTTATTATGCTTTAATAATTTAGCTATTTAGCTACTCTAGAAATGCTTATATTGTTCGGTCAGTTTTAGCTTGGTGATTTCAACACGGGTCAAGGTACCGATCTTGCCCTTCGCAAGGCTTCGTAGCCTAGACGTCTGGCACTAGTACTTTCATGCATGGCATAAGTTTTTCTGAGTGTTATATTATTGAAGCTATAGGCAAATATTTTATACATGTAAGATATTGTTGAATGTTTTTTCCAAGATTGTATGCGAGAGAGTTTCGGTGATTTAGGTAATCGATTCTCACCTTACCTAGCTAGTATTCTAGGTACAGTAGTATACTTTCGCACATCCCCAATTGTTCTTTTCTCCTCCAGAGGCCAAGTTCAGTCCTTCTCTCCCTCTGAAAGCCCTTGGCTTAATCCTAGTGGTTCTACCTGTATATTAATCCAGGTATTACTATTCTAGGATATTTCTGCCCTGTCCTGATAACCAGAGTGACTGGTTTTTGAGTTTGGGCAGAACTTCAGAGTTTTTAGTCTGTGGTCTGCTTCTTCCTAGCATGGAGAATGAGTATCCTTTGCTAGGTTAGGGGCGGACACAGGAAGCTTTGCTTCCCTAGTCCATGTCGGAAGGATTCTGATGATTCCTTCCTCTAGTGGCCTAGCAGACTGTCCTGTGTTGTTTTTTCTCGGGCTGGAGAATGAGTTTCTCGGTGCCCGGCGAAATAACTTCACCTAACTTTGTTCTGGTTGGGAGGAGGATAGCAAGCATTGCCAGTCTTCCTCCCTAATAGACAACTCTTGGTTAGGATGTATATTCTCATGGCAATAGCTCTTCCTAGAACGAAGTCTTTAGGACCCTTATCCCTTCCCCACCTCACTTTCTTATATTTTCCTTTGGCCACAGTCCTTCTTCCGTACCTAGCATAGGTTAAGATGGAGGACCGGCTCAGCTCTCTGCCAGCCGGCATTATGTGCCAACCGGCAGAGACCCTTCGTTCTTTGCAGAGTGAACCCCAGACCTCCCTTGGTCTCTCTTCCATGTCTGCCGGTAGAGCCCGGCAGGCTGTGGATTTTTTGGAAGCCTGAATGCTACATTCTCCCCTTCCATAAGTTCACTCTTTCTGGATGGAAGGTCGTATGGCATGCCGCCTTATAACCTTTCATCCATACTGTTTCTCTGACTATTGTGTTGCACCTCTATCCCGGCTGCCGGCTTGACAGCCGACAGCCGGGCCGGTAGAGGTTCTCTGGTTCTTGGCTACTCCCGGCGGGCATGGGTTTTATTACCTTTGCCAGCTGGCAGTGGAATCACAGCCCGAATCTGCTGGCCGTTACGATTAGCGGCCGGCAGCCGGGTATTAGTGATTTCAGCTGTCGGCTGGCAATGATTGCCGGCCGGCACACAGTCGCGAATCAGTGGGCTGCCGCCTATTAGTTAAAGATAGTATATCTTCGATCTATAAAGGGGTGGATGCCGGCCGGTACGTGCTGGCGTATGCCGGTATGTACCGGCACGTGCTGGCGTATGCCGGTACGTACCGGTACGTGCTGGTGTATGCCGGTACGTACCGGCACGTGCTGGCATATGCCGGAACGTACCGGCACGTGCTGGCGTATGCCGGTACGTACCGGCACATGCTGGCGTATGCCGGTACATACTGGCACGTGCTGGCATATGCCGGTATGTACCGGCACGTGCTGGCGTATGCCGGTACGTACCGGCACGTGCTGGCTGGCACAACAGCATGAGATGTACAGTAGTTGCTATATTTGTTGTGTAGTACACACTGCATTAGTAGAAACTGCTGTACAGAGTTTGTGATAACACTAAAGTTCTTCATCAAACTTAATGTTATCTTGTACAGCCTTTTGTTGAGACCATACATTATATAGAAAGTGAGTTCTTTCTGTATTCTTTCGAACCCGTATATTAAAACTACACATTACATTTTCGTTTAGGAAATTACATAAGGTATTCTAGTATAGAATTAACCTTAGTTTTAATATCTTGGGAGATTACAGCAATTGACTGGACAGGAAATACAAGTATGTGTCTTTACTTCTTTCTTTTATAGCTTTTCTATATAAGCTAAATGTTTCAATATAAGTGAAAAGCCTCCACTTGATACTTATGGATTTTTCTTCTCTTTACAGGAGGACCATCCGAAGTGCGGGAGTGTGTTCTGTAATGTCCGCAGTAAGAACTCCTGTGGACATCAATATTGCAGGAGGCATGCAGCATGCGCAGCCTCCAGAGGTCATCTCCGCTATTGGGACCCTCAGGTTTGTACAGTTTGTTCTAACCTGATTACCGAGGCTTTTGACGACCCTAAGACAACGGAGTCAAGGGATGCTACCAGGGAAACTTTACGTTCCTGGGTGAGGGGTTTTCAGAAAAACACCTCAGGTCCTTACCTTCCAAATGAAAAGATGAGGGCCTACCTTTTCCCTAAAGCATCAGCTGATGCAATCATCCCCTAGCCTCAGGTGGAGATACCAATTGCCCAGAATCCGGTAGATTCTGAAGTCTCAGCTGCTCTTCAAGACATCCAATTGGACGATTGGATGTCGGAGGTGTTGGATTCTACAGAAAAGGACCTTCTAGGAGAAGGTCAGGAGGAGGTGCTGTTCCAGGCTCCTCAAGTAGAAGAGGAAGAAATCAACGAAGTGTCGGTTACATTGGTTCCGGACCCAGAACCTATTCCGTCTACATCGTCTGCTATCCCAGATGAACTGGGAAGGACTCTTTCTTCCATTGTTGAGATGATCCAACAAATTCAAAGGAAGAATGATGAGAAGGAAGCTGCAATGAAACTGGAGATAGGTAGACTTGCAGCATCACGTGGGCCCCAGAAGCGGCTCACCGTGAAGGATCTTCTTTTTTGCTCGGATACTAATCCTTGGAGGTATGCCGAACACATGCCAATGACAACCAGGAAGATCGTGATCTCAGAAGAGTTGGGAGCAATTCCCCTGGAAGAAGTGGAATCTTGGCCCAACAAAGATTCTTATCCGGACTGCTATGTCCGTCTTAGGAAGGAGCCAGCCTCAAAGGAGGAGACGGAGCCGAAGGAGGTCATAGGTTTTTACCATAGCAAAGCTCAGACGTTACTAGCGAGCTCGATGAAAGAGAGGGGCTTCACTAACTCAAAGATGCCTGCCTTGAGTAAGAAGCTTCCCTCCTTTGTGGCCTCTCCTACCAGAGCCTTTCCGTTCTTGGAAAAGGGATATAAGGCAGCCTTAAAGGCGGTGGAGGCAGGGAAACCATGCCCCTCCTTGGAGGAGTGCAAGCCGTTATCTCTAACCTTGCCCTTGGACCAAAAAGACTTGAAGGACGTACACCTTACCTTCTCAGTCGGGAAGCTGGAAGCTGATATTGCTGAACGTCAGTTCGGTGAGGCACTTCCAAAACTGACGAAGGTTCTCTTCCGTAGAAAGCAAGAGACAAAGGAAAGACTTGCGGCATCGATGTCGTTGCAAACGACACTAGAAACGATAGCAAGTGACCCCAAGATCCAGGACATGTTCATGGTTGTGGCTAAAACCCATATGGCCACAGTTACGAAGGATCTCTATAGCTTTATTAAAGCTAGGAGAGCCTGTGAGAGTTCGTGTTTGCCTCGGCTGCGGTGAGGCACGACCCGAGGAAACTGATATCCTCTCGTATTTGGGGTAAAGACCTCTTTCCCAATGAAGTGGTTAAAGAGGTAGTAGACAAGGCCGCCACAGAGAATAGGAACTTTCTCAAAAAGTGAGGCTTCGATCTACTGAGAAAGTCTTCTCCAGATGAGGTCTCCAACCCAAGTGGAAGACAAAATGCCTAGGCCATCCTCTCGGCCGGCTAAACCCTACCGACAGCAACAACAACAACTTCCTGTGACCGCGGTGCCTGAGATAGTGGCACAACCTCCAACCACGTACCAGCTGGTACCTCAACAAGTGGCGACACAGTCGCCAGTTCTTAACCCAGCCTTCGAAAGGCAGACTTCTTCCTTTCATTCGAGAGCTAGAGGAACAGCCAGAGGTTCTTCAAGACGCACTTCAAAAGGAAGGGGATACAGGGGAGGACGTGGTCAAGGAGGCAAGGCCTCAGATCCACAACAGCAGAAGTAAGATACTTCCAGTAGGAGGGAGACTACAGCCAATTAGGGATCGCTGGACCTTCGATCCTTGGACCTTCGATCCCTGGGCCCACAGCCTAATTAAAAATGGACTAGGTTGCAGCTGGAGCAGTCCTCCACCTCAATTTCCTCAAGTCTTCCAACACTCATCCCCCGTTCTGGAAGAATACGTCCGAGAACTCTTCGACAAAAGAGTAATCCGGAACGTTAAGTCCATAAAATTCCAAGGAAGGCTGTTTTGTGTTCCAAAGAAGGACTCAGAAAAACTCAGAGTTATTCTAGACTTGTCGCCACTCAACAAGTTCATAGTGAACTACAAGTTCAGAATGCTCACGCTTCGGCACATAAGGACCCTACTGCCCAGAAGGGCATATACTATCTCTATAGACTTGACTGACGCTTATTGGCACGTTCCAATTAATCGTCACCTCTCCTCCTACCTAGGCTTCAAGTTACATAGAAAACTTTACGCCTTCAGATCCATGCCTTTCGGGCTAAACATAGCCCCAAGGATTTTCATGAAGCTCACGAACGCAACCGTCCATTACTTACGCCTAAAGGGGGTCCAAGTAGTAGCCTACTTGGACGACTGGCTGGTGTGGGCAGCATCCAGGACAGAATGCATGCAAGCTTCTAAGATAGTGATCCAATTCCTGGAACATCTGGGATTCAAGATCAACATCAAAAATTCTCGTCTTTCTCCAGCTCAAAAATTTCAGTGGTTGGGAATCCACTGGAATTTGGAGTCACATCGGCTTTCCATTCCTAGTAAGAAGAGGAAAGAAATAGCAGGATCTGTCGAGAGACTATTGAAATCCAAACGGATATCAAGACGTGAACAGGAGAGAGTGCTGGGCTCTCTACAGTTTGCTTCGATAACAGATCCAGTGCTAAGAGCACAGCTTAAGGATGCAACAGGAGTCTAGAGAAAATATGCATCAAACGCGCGAAGAGATCCAAGTGACATTGGCCATATTCCGTTTGGCGGAAAGGAAGAAATGGCACCTGTCAGCAGTTCACATTCAAGGGTTCCGCAATGTGACAGCGGATGCTCTATCTAGGTTTACACCTATAGAGTCAAAATGGTCCCTTGACGCAGGATCGTTCTCCTTCATCTCGAGTCAAGTCCCAGAGCTGCAGATAGACCTCTTTGCGACGAAAGACAACAAGAAAATAGATCGTTACGTGTCCCCTTATGAGGAGCCGTCAGCGGAGGCAATGGACGCTATGTCTCTGGACTGGAACAGATGGTCCAGTATCTATCTGTTCCCTCCGCACAACCTCCTTTTGAAGGTCCTCAATAAGCTGAGATCCTTCAAAGGGAATGCAGCAATAGTGGCCCACAAGTGGCCAAATAGCGTGTCATTCCCTCTGGCATTGGAACTACGACTAAAATTCGTACCGCTACCGGATCCATCCCTGTCTCAGCGAGTACAGAAGTCGACTGTCTTCGCTCCTTCACAGAAAACACGATGAGAAAAAGATTCGGTGTTTAAAAGTCAGTTTAGACTTTTGCAGGAAACCAGAAGACATTATGAGGCTTCAGGGAGGAGATAGCTATCCTTTGTCAAGGCGAAGAACCGAAGGAAATCCCGACAGATTCCTATTTATCATTCTTCATTCACCTTCATGAGCAAGGTTTAGCAGCCAACACAATTCTGTTGTTCAAGCCTGCCTTGACAAGTCAGATACCATATGCCTTACAGGTCGACCTTTCTTAGACCGTTCTTAATGAACCAGCCCTCCAGCGCTTCCAAAGACCCTTTGCCTGGTCATTAGATATGATTCCTCATTGTGTATAAATAGTGAACAATGAGGAATGTGCTTAGAAGGTTTTGAATTTAAGTCATGTTTTTGTTTGTACTCGCTTTGGGGGCCAGAATTATGAAATAGTGGCTCTCTCTAGAGAGGAAGGCCACGTCCAGTTCTTGGAGGGAGAACTGAATCTATTTCCAGACCCAACGTTTCTTTTCAGGAACAAGCTACCCACCAACAGGTGGGGTCCCTAAAAAATCTGCCCTGTGAAGGAAGATGCATCTCTATGTCCAGTGGAGTGCCTAAAGGTCTATCTTCATAGAACTTCAGACTTTATGGGAGGACAGCTGTTCAGAAGAGAAACCCTGGGTTCAAAGTTATCTATAACTATGGGCGAAATTCACCCGTGTTATTCGCAGAATGGATCCAGACAGTACACCCGTTAGTCATGATCCGAGGAAAGTTGCCTCTTCCATAAAATTTCCTTAATTATATGGACTTTGAACATCCTTGTTTGCACACCGGCTGGTAGTCATCCAAGGCGTTCATTATGTACTATGTGAAGCAAGTAGAGCAACTCATGAGATCTGTGGTAGCAGCAGGTAGAATTCCTTAACCTTCTGTTTTAAGTCTGCTAGGAACAGTGTAATTAATTTGGGACGATTAATTAAGAGGGTGCGCGTGTAGTCACTGTATATTTCTACACGCTGAGCAATAGGCCACGAAAGTGTCCTTACGAACTGTTCCAATGACGTTGGTAATCTATAGCATATACGGACACTTGTGCCAAGAGTTTTTTTACGCTAGTGTATGTAAACAGTATACAGACTATATCATTATTATTAATAATTCAATTGAAGTGGCAAATCTGTTTCCTAGTAGATGAAACAATATTTTCTGTTGACTGTTTTCCTTTATGCTTTTATGCATATCATCCACATTTTATAAATTGTGTAAATGTTGATCTGATATGTACGTTTATTAAATTTTAAATAACTTCGCCCACACTCATTTTATTAGAAATGTACTGAGCATTAAGCTTAAAATATGGATATTTTTATCATGGTATGTCTTTCGAGACTGTTCCCTGATTCAAGCAAAATTCCACTCACTCCAACCCTTCCTTGGAAGGGTTGACGTGGTACACTAACGGGTTGGTGGCAAAGAGGCAAAATTTGTTTCTATGCGGATACAACCATTATCCAATAGTTTATAAGAGTAGTCACATTGGGGAAGGTGTCACAAATTCATTCTGAAATTGGTGACTCTTATACAAACTTTGCTTCATATTGTATAGGGCGAGACCACTATACAAGCTTGTCATTTTGTCATCCATAAATTTTTATGTACTCCTCGAGACTTTTTCCAGAGTCTAGTACGACTCTTCCCTGTAGGGGGCAGGAAGCACTAACATAGTTCATGCTTAGATGAAATGATGTATGACGGTAACATCATAGGTCTCTAGTTCTAGACAGACCAGGAAAATACTTTCTTGAGAGTACGACACTGATTGAGAATCCACAGATACAGTAATGCTCTGGTAAACTTCCACCAGGACGACATAGCAAAAAATCAATTTTTGGGTGAGGTAGCCATGTCCTCCTGATGGACCTGCCCATGCTTTTATTGTAAAAGAGCCTGTTCACCCCTCCCTATAGTACAGTATCTGTAACACTTCGTATATCGCTACAAGGAATATAGAGGGCGCTACCGCCTTCATCAGATACACACTGGAAACGGAATAGGAGAGATGCCTTATGAGCGGCTCTCTTTTCATTCTCGTTTAAGATTCTTGTCACTATATCCCCTCGAAGCGTTAATACTGTTCGGGGCGAAGATAGCTATGTGACGTGTCAAGAAAACGTCCTCTGATATTATGCGATATCCCTGTGAGATTATTTAGGGATATTCACTCCAGGAGTTAGAATTCTAGATATCTTAAGGTGAAATTCTCTAGGAATATCACTGTAGTCAAATATACCCTAGAAAGCTATCTAATAGGAACTTCCATCAGGACGACATGGCTACCTCACCCAAAAATAGATTTTTCGCTTCGCTCAAAATCCATATATATATATATATATATATATATATATATATATATATATATATATATATATATATATATATATATATATATATATATATATATATATATATATATATATATATATATATATATATATATATATATATATATATATATATATTCTAATATTATCGATTTCATATGCAATTGTGGTTGTTACCAAAAGAAATAGTTTGACAAAGAAGGTGGAAGTTAAACTATATATACGCTGATAATAGGGAGATTATTTATTACATTATTCCCCTAAAGTTACGCTACAAATAAGAATTGTCGTTTTAAGTGGTTTAGAAAAATAATACCTGGTATTAAAGGTTTAGGTCTACAAAAATTAATCAATCCTGATGACTGTTGCTATTTTTTATTAATCTGGAAATGGATTACAGAATGAAAGTGTGTTTTGAAAAGCTGGCTAGTTTCTTAAAGTACATGTTTGACTAGATGCTCAATATTTCATCCAGTTTTTCTTCGCTGTACATTCTTGTGACATGGTATTGTGACGTCAGTTGGATAAACCAAATATCGTACTCCCCATCTCCCTAGGATTGTGTTTAACTAACTGAGGCATTTGTTAGCCTATGGATTTGTTAAAAAATTAATGTGTAGTTGCATAGATGGTTTAGTCCTGAGATAGGAAAATAAGAATCAAACATCCTCATTCATTACGGCCAACGATTATACAATATATACTACATTTCTATTTTACGGTAGGTTAATGCATGTTTAGCTCATTCAGATACTTAACCATAGTTTATTATGGTTCGAACAGAGAATATAGTTTGAATGAATGATTTAAGCTTAATCTTAGCCTTGTGAAATACTGAATTGCTTCCAATGTGGAACAATATACAAACAGTTTACGATTACAACGAGAATATCCCTTTTGAACGATTTAAAAGCTTACTAGAGGAGCTAGAGACTGTAATTCCTGATATAGCATGCTTAATCGGAAACATCAGCATGCGTTTGACCATTTCTTTTTTATCAACGCGGAGTCCTATCTACTTGATATCACAGGTTGTTCTCCCTCCTACATACACCAAACCAATGTGGTCATAAAGAAGGAAAATTTTTTTAATTTTTTCACCACCGTTACTACATCAGATTGTCTAAATTCTTTCTTAGGATTAATTGTCTTTTTAGCGTCCCTTTGGTCCCTAACTGCACTCAGTTTCCACTTCTTTTAACTTTACTTTGTAGAGTTTATGCAATGTTTCACTTCCACTACCAGATAAGTGTTGAATGGCCTCCCAGGCCATAAAATTGGGCAATATAGCTCAAATTCATAAATACACAGGCAAATAAGAACTTGATGAAAGTGCATTAGTTCTTGTTTTCGAAAATATGATTTATTTTAAATCCTTCTGAAGAAAAGGACAATAATGATCTAGAACCTTGAGGGTATTCCATAGAAAACATCAAGATCTCATACGCGAGCAAACAAGCCTTACTTACATTTAGTCTTATAGAATGGTTTTCTTTTTCTATACCCTTCATTAATTTTTTTGTGTCGTCGACAACCCAATTTAACTTCATTAACGCTATTTGACATATTCTATCTTAGATTTTTCTACTTCCATCGGTGCCATTAAACATATATTACGTCCAGTAATCATCATTATTCTCCCTTTCTTTTTGTAAACGTCCTATCTTGTATAGCTTCTATGCTAAGAAGAGTTAAGTAAATGTAGAGAAAAAAATGTCCTTGGCCTACCAAATTATTTTGTGAGTGGTTGGTGCTCAAAGAGTTAATAAGCTTAAAAGTAATATATATATATATATATATATATATATATATATATATATATATATATATATATATATATATATATATATATATATATATATATATATATATATATATATTTTTTCATTCACATGTTTATTTATTACCCCATTTCGTGTAATAACTATTCAGTTAACTATATGTGTGCAGAGATCCATACATTCATCAAAAGCAAATTCATGGGTTGCATAAATGATGTAAAGTGACTTTGTTCATAAGACGAAAATACTGATGGTAATCAGGTTTTCCAATATACCTATCGGTAATGGATGCATACTTTTTTTGCTTATCAAGTGTTACTAGCGTTGAATTTTACCAAGTTATGACTTTCCAATTATATAAGCGCCAGTTTCCTTTTGTCACTTGCATAGAGGCCTCAGTACAATCACGAGCAGCAAAACTTAATTGTTCTATATTTGAAGAATGATATTCTTTTCTCAATATATTTCAACAGGATAACATAGAGTATATGACATTTCAGCACGAATTGTGATAATGCAAAATATAGAGAAATTACTATTCTCAAATGAAAGAAAATGTTTCAATTTGCAGCGGAGGAAAAGGTTTACTATCATAGGACATCAACGTGATCCAACATCAATTCACCGTAGGGGGCAACAAATATTGTTCTGTATTTATGGTCAGTATATATATATATATATATATATATATATATATATATATATATATATATATATATATATATATATACACATACATATATATATATATATATATATATATATATATATATATATATATATATATACACACATACATATATATATATATATATATATATATATATATATATATATATATATATATATTTATATATATATATATATATATATATATATATATATATATATATATATATATATATATATATATATATATATATATATATATATATATATATATATATATATATATATATGATATTGGCATTTAAATGTAAATTTTTGCCATTGCTTTATTTTCTAAAATTTATTTTCGAGAGAATGAATACGACTATTATATTATTTACAGTATTAAATACTTTGGCCATTAATTATAGAACCTTTACATTCCAATGAACATAAATCGTTTGCAGTTTAGTTAATGACAGAGTTTACCGGGTTCATGTTGACGTGTGTAACTCAACCAATGATCCCTTTAAACAAATTTAGTTTTTGCAAAGTCCAAATGCCACTGTACTTTTCTCCTAAATTTCACAATTAGACGTTTTTGAAGTTGGGTGCATTGCTCGTTCCTTTGATGATGTTGTTGATGAGCTTTAAACTGCATTGTTGTGCTTAGGGTATGTTATTTTTTTCTTTAGAGAGAGAGAGAGAGAGAGAGAGAGAGAGAGAGAGAGAGAGAGAGAGAGAGAGAGAGAGAGAGAGAGAGAGAGAAATTATTTTACTTATCCCCTAATATATTTTTTTATTTATTAAAATCAGTATGGTAACATTGCAGTATGCTTAACCTGATGTGTTTCAACAACCAAGCGTGGTATAAGGTTGAGTAAACCTTTTTGTAATGCATTTGATTGTTATAATCAACTGCCAACAATACAATAAGTAAATCGAAAAAACACCACATAGTTTTTTTTTTTCTTTTTTTTCTTTTTTTTCTTTTTTTTTCTTTACTTTTGATAAAATTTACCGTTTTCCTTCCTGAATAGTTGATTGACAAAGCTATATTTATCATTATGCTAAGTGGATTTCAAAAATCTTAATTTGGTTTTAAAGTAGAAAATGGACATGCCATCTAATTATTATAATTTTACTAGTGTTATTTACCGACTGCTACAGTATTTCTGTTGAGGTTATGGTAATAATTTTAACGGTAATGAGATTTACATAACATTAAATCCTAAAACTTACATCGGATATGAAGTGGGTTGTTGTGTTAAATTATTTTTAATTTAACATTTGAATACTATTACAGCTTCTGTAGTCATCCCTCGTCTTGGAGCCTAATCTGACTTCTTTAATTGAATATTATATTTATATAGCTAGCACCT
>NC_090732.1:61714292-61724292 GCF_036898095.1 Palaemon carinicauda | reverse complement strand
ATCTACATGAAACAAAACAGGGACAATAAGCAAAATTAAAGTCAAATGACAAAAACTCAAAAAGTTATTAAAATTACTAGATCACATTGCCGGATATATTAGGGATAGTGGCCAAAAAAAAAAAAAAAATACCACTTTCAATACCGTTAATAGATATCAAATCTTAACCTTAATACTAAGACTTAAAGCTAATACAAGTAAATAACTTAGTGACTACGCCAAAAATAAAATCAGTATCAACATACAAAGAAATATAGTAATATCCCCATGATATCTCAAGTGGAGCGGTGGGCACAGGTTAGCAGAGCAGCAATATTTGCAAGACTAACCTATTATTAGACTAAACCTAAACAACTGACAACAAAAATATAAATCGACCACAATGTGGTTAGTGTTACCTCAACCAAGGTCACCACTCATACACCAGCCCGTAGTGCCTAAAAAACGGCCTTGCTGTGCTACAGACTCGTTAGCCCGTAAACTGATTGAATTATTCTGAAAACACAAACATCAGTCAAACAAAAATAAGGACAAAAACCTTAATAGATTAACCTTAACTCAGTCTAGGGTACCACTCATACACCAGCCTGTAGCGCCTAAAAAAACGGCTGTGTTTTACTACAGACCCGTGAGCCTGTGACCCATCTAAGCTATGAAAAGATAAACAAAAAACAGGGACATAACAGTATATGATTAATGACTTGCAACTCTCAATATTGTGACCCTTCACAACACTTTCCAAAAATGCCTCTTTTCGCTCCAGAGAGCGTCCTGACACTAAACGGGTTTGGGCCTTAAATTCACACATCATTAATGGACATACACAAGACAATGGTAACACCTTAAAATTAACCTCCCCCATCAATATATACTAAAGTAAACAGAAATCAAAAGTACCCTTAACCAATCTTAATCAAAGACGACACCGAAGAAAAACCTGCAAATCAAGACATCTAACATCTTAATCTTAAATACTTAATCCTAAATCAGTCACTGATGCGTGACAGCGCATCAGCGACAACATTACTTTTGCCTGGAATGTGTGAAAAGCTAAAATTCCATTCCTGGAGCAAGAGGCTCAAATGCATCAACCGATGATTTTTATTCTTAAACCTGTTCAAAAAAACCAACGGATTATGATCCGTTAATATTTTAATGGGAGACCCTATAGAGGATAAATACACCTGAAAATAGTTAACAGCTAAAATTAATCCCAAAGTCTCCTTCTCTACGGTCGAATATTTCCGTTGTGTCGGGAATAACTTTTTGGAAAAATAGGCAACAGGATGAGATACTACGTGAGCATCTTCCTGCAACAAAACTGCCCCAACCCCACCATCACTCGCATCAGTAGCAAGTGAAAAAGGAACGTCAAAATCAGGGGATTTCAATATAGGGAAATTCATTAGGACCTCCTTTTGGGCATCATTAGTCCATACAAAAGTCACATTCTTACGTAATAAATTAGTCAGGGGCTCAGCTATATCAGAAAAATTCTTAACAAATCTGCGATAATACCCTACTAACCCAAGGAATTTTCTGACATCCCTGCAACACTTTGGTATTTCAATATGCCTAATAGAGTCTACGTTTGCCTGTTTTGGAGCCACTTTCCAAAATCCTACTTCGTGACCCAAATACACAACCTTTGCTTTGGCAAACTCACTCTTTTTGAGGTTTATAACCAAACCAGCTTTCCTAAGTACCTGAAATAAGGCCTTAATACGTTTAAGATGGGTGTCCCAGTCATCACTATAAATTACAATATCATCGATATAAACAACACACCCCTCTAAACCTTGGACCAAAGTATTTATCAACCTTTGAAAGGTTGCAGCAGCTTTCTTCATGCCAAAAGGCATTACTTTACATTGGTAGAGTCCTCGCTGAGTTACAAACGCAGACAAATCCCATGCCCGTTTGGACAGCGGAACTTGCCAATACCCCTTTAACAAATCAAATTTAGTTATATATTTCGAATTCCTGTCAATACAGTCCTCTATCCTGGGTAAAGGATAGCTATCAGGCTTTGTGACCTCATTGACTTTGCGGTAATCAAAACAAAGCCTGAATTGACCATCCTGCTTCTTTACCAAAACAACAGGTGAAGACCACGGACTGTTGCTGGGTTCAATCACCCGTGTCGTAACATATAATCAACCTCTTTATCCACAACATAATTTTTAAATGGATATAACCTGTAAGGGGATTGTTTTACCGGAGTTGCGTTACCCACATCTACATCATGTTCCAGGACAGTGGTCTGTCCGGGAACATCCGAAAATAAATCCTTATAACTAAAAACTAACTTTTTCAAAGATCCCTGTTCTGCTAAATTTAAATGTGAAACCATTTCTGAACAATTTTCTAAAGAATGTTCGTTATCATTAGGCCATTCGGCACCATCAAAACAATCATCATCAAAATTACTCACACCTGGAAAAGGAAAAGAATTAATACCATTACACTTCGTAGTATTACCAATTAATGTCACGGGAATAACTTTTTCACGACCTTTATAAGCTTTTAACATGTTTATGTGACACAGCTGGTAGGGTCTCCTCCTTTCAGGAGTTTCAACTAAATAATTAACATCACTTAATTTCTTTAATATTCCCCAAGGTCCTGAAAATGCAGCTTTTAAAGGGTTTCCTGGAATGGGAAGCAATACCAACACATTATTACCCACTACAAAATTATGCTCCTTAGTATTTTTGTCAAAAAAGCATTTCATTTTCTTTTGGCTACACAATAAATTTTCACCAGCAAACTTCCAAGCCTTCGTTAATTTTTCACCCAAATTATTAACATAATGTAAAAAATCTATATCAGGGGCGTCCCCCTTCCAAGATTCACGAACCATATCCAATGGACCACGCACACAATGACCAAAAATAAGGCTGAAAGGTGAAAATCCTAAAGATTGACTCGACACTGACCGAAAAGCAAATAATAAATAAGGTAGTTCCTTATCCCATTCGGAACCATTAACCAAACAATATTTTTTGATCATAGACTTCATGGTTTGATGAAATTGTTTCAAAACACCTTGACTTTGAGGGTGGTACGGAGAAGAAGTCAAATGTTTAATTTTTAACTCAGCCATCTTCTCCCTAAATAATTTACTCAGAAAATTAGACCACAATCGGACTGAATTACTTTGGGCATTCCGAACCTGGTGAAAAAATCAATTAATCCTTCAACAGTTTTAACAGTTTTTACATTTCGCAGTGGTATTGCCTCAGGATATGGAGACATCCTATCCATAATTGTTAAAATTTACTGATTTCCACTACGAGTTTTCGGCAGAGGACCAACCACGTCAATAATTACCTCCCTGAACGGTCAGAAACAACAGGAATAGGATGTAATGGTGCCTTTGGAATTGGTTGATTAGGCTTTCCAACCTTTTGACATGCATCACAACTAATTACAAATTTTTTAACATCGTTTTTCATCTTAGGCTAAAAATAACTTTCACACAATTTACGAGTGGTTTTAAAAACACCAAAATAACCAACCAAACCATTTTCATGAGCCAATGTCATTAACTCCTTTCGATAAACAAAAGGAACCATAATCTGTTTAACAATCTCACAACCTGCGTTAATGGCATCAAAAGGTCTAATTACTCTGTATAAAATATTATTAATTATCTTAAATCGAGGGACAGTCAAATCAGTAATTTCGCCAGACTCAATTGGCAGGTCTTTAAAATCTGCTTTTTGAGCTGTAATAAGTTCCTTAGTAGTCCAATTAAGTTTATTATCCAACACACCACTATCTACAACTAAGCTATCACTACGATCTAAACTACTCAAATCAACATCAACTACCGACTCGGCCGAGTCAACACTACTAGCATTCGATCGAGTGACTACAGATATTTCAGTACAGGAATTTAACACAATTGGGAAAGTTTTATTTATTAGGGCGACATCATTCCCTAACAACAAATCCACATCTTTATTAGGAAATTTATCAATAATGGCCAGTTTCAAATAACCTGGAAAAGACGGGCATGATAAATAAAAACTCTCAACCGGGTAAGACCTGACCGTATCTGGAAAACCACTTATGAAAACATATTCCTTATTAGTACATTCTAAATCAATTGGTAAAGATTCTCTGAGAATAAAAGACAGACTGGGTAGCCCCAGTGTCACGCAAAATTTTAACCTTTCTTTGTTCAGTCGAATTCCCAGAGCTAACAAAACCATTAAATAAAAGTTCCTGAAAAGGAGCCAGTGACTTATTGCCTAGTCATTGATTATTAGAGTTCTCAGCCACTGACTCGTTCTCGTTCCTACGAATGGCCATTACCGGACGTCTTTTGGTCCCTTGTGACTTTTTAAATGCAAAACACATGCTTTTGACGTGTCCCTTCTTATGACAGAAGAAACAAGTCAAAGTTCTCAACTTCTCAGGGTTGTCTGTGGTCTGCTTATTATAACTGTTAACAGGGGTAGTACAAGAACCATAATTGTCATTAGGCCTGTTATACATGTTCTGGTTACTATTCCCGTTAACTCTCACCCAATCAGACTTCTCATTTCTGGGTACTTCCCCTATCACATTTTTATGAGAGAGGAGATACTCATCACTTGTAATAGCCAACTCCTGCAAAGTTTCAAATTTTAACTCTTCGAGGTGTAACATCACCTCATTAGGCACGGACCTTTTAAACTCCTCCGCCAAAATCAATTCTTTTAATTTCTCAAAGTCTGTCACCTCCTTAGACTTTAACCGAATCGTCAGCAAATTGCTCTTTAGCCCTGGCGAAACTCTACAAAAGTCTGCCCTCTTTCCTTCCGTAAATTACGGAAGCGTTGTCGGTAAGCTTCCGGTACCAACTCGTAAGCTTTCAAAACTATGGCCTTTACAGAATCATAATCAGAGGACAGATCTTCGTCTAAGGAAACGTAAACTTTCTGGGCCTTACCTAGCAACTTACTCTGAATAAGAGTAGTCCAATACTCCTTTGGCCACTCCAACCTTGAGGCTATCCTCTCAAAAGAAACAAAAAACTCTGCCACGTTAACTTCCTGAAAATTTGGGACTAACTTAAGCTTCAGTTAGATTAATACAAAGAATTGCAGACACATTATGTTGGGAAGAAGAAGAACCCTATTACTCAATGCTTGCATAGCAAGTTCGTGCTGTCTCTCTCTCTCTCTCTCTCTCTCTCTCTCTCTCTCTCTCTCTCTCTCTCTCTCTCTCTCTCTCTTTCCTCAGCCTTCAACCTTTGGAGATCTATTTCCATTTTATTTTCAACTGAATCTGCCTATCTAAAATTTCTACTGACACCGTTTCCTCCCCCTGCCTAGTCTCTGGTTTACCTTCTGCCTTCATCACCTTAACCTTTTCATAAATATTAAGAAGCAACAAGCCCTTCCTAACATACCAGGGATTTTCAATTTCAAAAAACTCTGCTACACACTCTAAATCAGGCTTATTCAAGTCTGCCAACCTGTCCTGGCACCCCTCTCCACTCAAGAGCTCCGGGATATTCAAATCAGTCATGGTAAATTAATTACACACAAGTAAATATATAAATGTATCTCAGAAAATGTATCCAAAAAGAAATCAATACATTGAACACCAATAACCACACAAATATCCTACCATGATCACAAAAAAAAATTATAAACACCGATCAACGCAAAAATATAGGAGAGAAGGTTTTACTATGTTGCAAGCACCCCAAGAATCCACTCTATACACTCAAGTGACTACAGGATCCGAGAAATCCTGTCACGGTCGCCAAATGTTATGGGCCACACCCATCAAACATACAAAAGTCTCTTAAACACAAATGAAGTCACTAACGACCAAGTCCACAGTAGGTGGAATGGCCGCAACAGAGTGTACAGAGATGGAATCAAGGAGGGCGTAAAGAAAAGAAAAAAAAAAAAAAAAAAAAAAAAAATGAAAATAAAACTTTAATATTTAATACAAACTTTTTAGAAGGAAATTACCACTGAGCCTCTTACAAAATACATTAAATAACAAAATCCAATCACAAACTGAAAACATCGAATAACAAACACTATACAATTACACTTTAAAGAGAGGACCCCGAAAGTAATAGAATGTCGAAAAGTGAGAATAACCTAACTGATTTAACACACTAAATCACTAACAAAAAATAAATTGCTTCCCTTAGGCGAGCTTCAAACAGTGGTGGTGACAAACACAGCCTTCAAATCACAGTTCGAGGGGATTAATATACATTGCGCCATGGACATGGCCGTCCGCCAGGTAATTCAATCAGTTTAACGTCACGAGACGATCAACGGACACAGACTTCCGAAAAAAAAACCACACCTTACTAGTTGGCAGAGAGGTCCCCTTGGCTAAATCACTGAACCAAGGGCGAGGTTGGATAATCCATCAATCTTCCAAAGGAAGACAACAGTAGAAAGTGAAGCAAGGTAGATCTCAATTATATATATATATATATATATATATATATATATATATATATATATATATATATATATATATATATATATATATATATATATATATATATATATATATATATATATATATATATATATATATATATATATATATATATATATATATATATACCAAGGTCCTTACCCCAATTTTTGGAAGTAGCCGACATCAAACATGAAAAAAAAGGGGACCTCTACTCTCTACTTTCCTCCCAGCCTGACAAAGGAACTCAACCGAGTTTGGCTGGTACTACTAGGGTGCCACAGCCCACCCTCTCCCGTAATCCACCACATATGAAGATTCATAACGCTGAATCCCCTACTGCTGTTACCCCCACAGTCATGCAAGGCACCGGAGGAAGCAGCAGGGCCTACCGAAAGTGCGTCACAATCGCTCGCCATTCATTCCTATTACTAGCACGCTCTCTTGCCTCTCTCACATCTATCCTCCCATCACCCAGAGCTTTCTTTACTCCATCCATCCACCCTAATTTTAGCCTTCCTCTTGAACTTCTCCCATCAACTCTTGCATTCATCACCTTTAGCAGACAACCCTTTTCCATTCTCTTAACATGGCCAAACCACCTCAACACATTCATATCCACTCTAGCTGCTAACTCATTTCTTACACCCGTTCTCACCCTCACTACTTCGTTCCTAACCCTATCTACTTGAGATACACCAGCCATACTCCTTAGACACTTCATCTCAAACAAATTCAATTTCTGTTTCTCCGTCAATTTCATTCACCACAACTCCGATCCATACATCACAGTTGCTACAACCACTTTCTCATACAGAACTCTCTTTACATCCATGCCCAACCCTCTTTATTTTACTACTCCCTTAACTGGCCCCCAACAATTTGCATCCTTCATTCACTCTCTGGTATACATCTGCTTCCAATCCCCCATTTGCTGCAACAACAGACCCCAAGTACTTAAACTGATTCACCTCCTCATGTAACTCTCTATTCAACTTGACATTTAACCTCTCACTACCTTCGCTTCTCGTACATATCATAACCTTACTCTTACCCATATTAACTCTCAACTTCCTTCTCTCACACACCCCTCCAAATTCTGTCACTAATCGGCCAAGCTTCTCTTCTACGTCTGCAACCAATACCATCCGCAAACCACAACTGATTTACCTCCCATTCATGGACATTCTCGTGTACCAGTTTCAATCCTCGTCCAAGCACTTGAGCATTCACCTCTCTCACCACTCCATCAACATATAAGTCAAACAACCACGGCAACATCACACATCCCTTTCTCAGCTCCTCTCTCACCGGAAACCAATCGTCCATTTCATTTCCAATCCTAACACATGCTTTACTACCTTTGTAGAAACGTTTCACTGCTTGCAACAACCTTCCACCAACTCCATATAACCTCATCACATTCCACATTGCTTCCCTATCAAGTCTATCATACGCTTTCTCCAGATCCATAAACGTAGCATACACCTCCTTACCTTTTGTTAAATATTTATCGCATATCCGCCTAAAACCACCCTGTACTTTTAAGATTGCATTCTCTCTTTTATCCTTAATCCTATTAATCAATACTCTACCATACACTTTTCCAACTATACTAAAAAACTAATACCCCTTGAACTACAACACTCATGCACATCTCCCTTACCCTTATATAATGGTAACATACACGTGCAAATTCAATCTACTGGTACCATTGACAACACAAAACACATATTAAACAATCTCACCAACCATTCAAGTACAGTCACATCCCTTTCCTTCATCATTTCAGCTCTCACACCATCCATACCAGATGCTTTTCCTACTCTCGTTTCATCTAGTGCTCTCATCACTTCCTCTCTTCTAATTTCTCTCTCATTCTCATATCCCATCACCGACACCTCAACACCTGCAGCAGCAATTATATCTCCCTCCCTATTATTCTCAACATTCAGTAAACTTTCACAATATTCCACCCACCTTTTCCTTGCCTCCTCTCCTTTTAACAACCTTCCATTTCCATCTTTCACTGTCTCTTCAATTCTTGAACCAGCCTTCCTTACTCTTATTCTCTTCATACGAATAACCCAATCCCTGACCCTACTTCAGGTCAGCTGCCCTCTTTGTCTCAATTACCTTGTGCTTTACTTCCACATTTTTCTCTCTATATCTTTCATACTTCTCTATACTATTACTCTGCAGCCATTCTTCAAAAGCTCTCTTTTTCTCTTCCACTTTTACTTTCACTCCTTCATTCCACCATTCACTGCCTTTCCTCATGCTGCTTCCAACAAACTTATTTCCACACACATCACTTGAAATCCCAACGAAATTTTCTTTTACTAACTTACACTTCTCCTCTAAATTACCAGTTTCTCTCACTTTCACTTCGTCATATGCCATTTTCAACCTTTCTTGATATTTACTTTTTACCCCCGGTTTTATTAGCTCTTTAAACCTCACTAGCTCCCTTTTACATCCACATACTCTATTCCCCCACTCTTTTGCTACAGCTAATTTTCCTTCCACCAAAAAATGATTAGACAGACCGTTAGCCATACCCCAAAACACGTGCACGTTTTTCAATCTTCCAAACATTCTTTTAGTTATAAAAACATAATACATTAACGCCCCTCCTACCACTCTTCCTTTTGCCACTGTTTCCCACGTATACTTGTTTTTATCTTTCTTTTTGAAAAAGCTAGGACTTATCACCATCTCTTGCTCAACACACATATCTACCAGTCTCTCACCACTCTCATTTTCAACTGGTACGCCATACTTCCCAATGACACCTTCTACCTCTCCAGCGCCCACTCGAGCATTAGGTCACCCACGACAACTACAAAATTCCTTCTACCCAGTCCTTTAACACTCCTGTTAATTCATTCCAAAACTCATTCCGCTCTTCTTCACTTTTCTCATAACCTGGCCCATACTCACTAACAAAAGCCCAACATTCCCTACCCAACCTAACCCTTACCCACATTAACCTAGACGATATCTCCTTCCATTCCACTACCTTACCTGTCATCCATTCACTCATTTTGCTCTTGCTCTTTCCCTCTCAATTCCAGACACTCTACCAGATATTTCACCAAATATCACTTCACCTTTCCCTTATATATATATATATATATATATATATATATATATATATATATATATATATATATATATATATATATATATATATATATATATATATATATATATATATATATATAAATATGTAAATAACCCCCTAGGACAGCTACCCCCAGGACAACTCATTTCATAAATGGTTTAAAATGATAAAAATAAAACTAATATAACAGAGAGAGAGAGAGAGAGAGAGAGAGAGAGAGAGAGAGAGAGAGAGAGAGAGAGAGAGAGAGAGAGAGAGCAGATATTGGTAGTGATCACCAGTCCCTCATTGCCACACTGAAATTTTAACTTGAAGCACTCAACAGAAATGTAGATAAAATACCAAGTTGAGAACTGAGAAACATTTACAATTGAATGTAGGAATTGATACGCAGTCTCAGAGACTTTAAGATACGAAAACGAGACA
>NC_090732.1:61699292-61709292 GCF_036898095.1 Palaemon carinicauda | reverse complement strand
AGTTTAGAGTAAATATCGTAGTTTATAAATAATTTTTTATATATCTCATGTATTTTTTCAATTTGTGCATTGAAGAGATGACAACCAGCCCATAAAATGAGTGCCTCTCATTTACATATAAGTATTTTATGTAAAATTACGTACGACCTTTGTCGCGAATTTCATTATATTGTTTATCCAAGTTAAAATGTGTAATTATACGTAATTTTTAAGATCTAACTTTATATTTCATGTATGTTTGCTACGAAGTCTTATGTTGTCTATTTGAAAGTGTTTTTGGATTCATGCAAAATATGAATAAGGGTTTAGGTAATGTTCTTTTATATTTCATGATGTATTGCGTCATACCGGAGAGAGAATGTTCATTGACATGTGCTTTGGAAGATTTTCTACCATGTGCTGCTTTGGAAACTTCATGAAGAGCCAGAGAGAGGATGTTATCTCTTTTTCTATTTCGGGGAATATAGGTAGGTGGAGCTAGCAGGGATAGTTATCTCGCGGATGCGTTGATGTATATCTGAGAGTTGCCTGAAACCCCCTTTGATTCGCCTCTTGGTATTTTTATCTAGTTTGAAACTGTGATGCCCTTAGGCAAAGGCCACGCTTCCCAAATAAGTTGGAACCTTCTAAAGTTCGCCAAATTTCATATATAGGTGACCAATGTTAGGTTAAGGTGAGAGACAGACAGACATAGAGATCGAGTTAAAACTGCAGCTAGAAAATAGGCATTTTCCCCTCTCCCTCTCTCATTCACCCCTGTAACCCTGTGTATTGTTTTTAAAAGTGTTCATTATGTTAGTGTGGTCCTCTCCTAAGTGACACTATGCCCCAAAGCAAATTGTGTGTCAAAATATACGCAATACTAAGAGGTGATTTTGAATTCATTGTGTTGGGGTGAGTGTTGGCATTGTATAAAGTTTTTTGTAAACGGCCCTGTAGGCAGAATAGGTTATGTAAAGTGATTTGGTTAACTATTATTCATTAAGAGTCAAACTTAAACATTTTAATATTTCAGAATTATTTCAAGCATTTATAATATTTTCATTGCATTATTTCTTTTCTAAGGTTAAGGTTTATTCAGATATAATAGTTTAAGTCAACTTATTATATAATTTCACATCGTACCATTTTTCTCTTATTCAAAGTTTTATATAAAATTAATTCTTTCCAGTGACTTACTTTTGTGATGTAAATTCTTCTTAAAGTGTGGTAATTTATCTAAGATATATTTATTTTTGTAAAGAGTGCATTATTCCAATAATTCATTATTTAAGACCAGATTCCACTTGATTCCTGTTAAGAACTACAGTGAGTTAAATTAAGTTTTAACAATACTTAAGAGTAATTACCCAGTTTGGTTTTCAGTGTGCTTAAGAGACCTTTGAATATTCAGTGTTTTATATATTGCTGTCCGGGAGTTATTGAACGGTCTCAGAATTCATGTATTAATGCTCTAAATTATAACAATTTTAATGAAAAAGCAAACAAGATTGTTTGGAATTTGAGAGGTTGATTAACTTGCCAGTCGTAGTATATAGAATATTATATATTTGGTTCTCAGTCACAAGCCATAGTATACCATATTTCTAATGCCCTGACTTCAGGAGTCATATCATGTAATATATTTTAGTTCCCAGACCCAGGAACCTTCAACATAATCGTATAATATTTTTGGGTGCTCAGACCCGGGAACCATATCATGTAATAAGATATATATATACTGTGTATATATATATATATATATATATATATATATATATATATATATATATATATATATATATATATATATATATATATATATATATATATATATATATATATATATATATATATATATATATATATATACATATATATGTATATATATATATATATATATATATATATATATATATATATATATATATATATATATATATATATATATATATATATATATATATATATATATATATATATATAGTATATGTATGTATGTATGTATATATATATATATATATATATATATATATATTAAGCACCACTTTAATATTATTTTAATTAAATAAATGCATCTCTTCAATCCTTTCAGTGCAAAAATATTATTTAATTCTAGACCCTCAGGAAAGTGGGTGATGGTAAAATGCCGTATAGTTCCTTAACTTTACTTCTGGAACTTTGATGTACATTAGCTTTACATTAATCTTCTACATGGGTTTAAATACAGACTGGAAAAATTATATTCTTGAAGATTGGAGGCTGCAACCGTAGACTTCTGCTACACTTCAGCATTCGGGATGCGAAACACTTGACTTCTATTTATGCGGTTTGGGGATCGCTTCTTCATAGCTGTGTCTTCTCATGGACACGCTTCTTGGTAATTTCTCCTTCATCGAAGATAATCTCGTACCTCCCTGTTGAACAGCAATTTGTTGGCAGTTAGGGAACTCGGTCCCTTCGTTGTCCGTCTTTGTAAATATCTTGTTGTTAACTTGACGTTTCGTTAGTGCAGCCCATTTTGTGCACCAGAGGTAAGGCCTCCCCCATGACGGGGGGAGAGGGAGAAAGGACAACCGTTTAACGTGGTTACTTGTAGGGAAGAGCTGCTTTCTTTCCGCGCTTGTTGCTTAAGTATCCCAGAACAAGGGCGTTGTAATTGCGTCACGTCATGTGACTCTTCTTGTGTTCTATTGGTCCCTTCTTCTGACGTAATGGTAACGTCATACATATGTCACTTCCGATTTCTCGGCAAGGTAACCGACGCGCATTCCAATTGCGTTGTTTTGGCCAATTTATCGCTTATGTCAGCACTTTTCACAAACAGTGCCTCTCAACTACCACCTCACTCTAATTTTATTTTTCTCGTCTCTCTCTCTCTCTCTCTCTCTCTCTCTCTCTCTCTATTTCAATGTCTCTCTATCGTTTAACTAACGAATAAAACTCATAAAATACTTGATCAAATAGACATATCACCTTTTCAGTATGAAATATTTTCCTTTACATGACACCACTCGGTCACGTACCTGAATTCCTGTGGAATTCACATCTTATCAACTCATTTCATGGTTTACCCAAAAATAATTCATCAATAATTCATTATCACCAAAAGAAATACATTTCAACACAATAAATCAAAATCATCATCATCAAATAATATACATTTCAACACAATAAATCAAAATCATCATCAACAAAATAATATGCACCTTAGTGCAATAAATCAAAATCATCTTCATCAAAAGAAAATCATCATCAATCATTTTTAAAATAATGCAATTGCATAAGTTTATCATCAATATATGTTTAGGAAAAACTTCCTGTTCCCTTCAAATAATTCAACACAATATTGAAACATATTATTTTTCTTAATTCTTGATAATGGAATATTTAACCCTTAATTCACTGGGTACGTAAGGCAAAATTAATAATGTCTTCTGTGTTCAACTGTGCAATCAATTAGGAAATGCCTTCACCTTTAACTTCTAATCAATTCATATTTTCCATTACCTATGACCTCCAAATCTTGGTCTTATTGATGTAAACAAAAATCATTTCTTCAATGCAATGCAATAAATGGCAGAAAATAAATGTTCAAACATACATAACATCAATTCAAATCAATCAAAATATTTCTGCAACAAAAAATATAATTATGTGTCATGCACATTATAACTCATTAAGAGTATTACTCATTTGTAATCAGTATCAATAAACATTTGTAAAACATCATTATGGTACCTTATTTACTCATCAATATCATCATGATAAATCATTGTTAATTAATGGGATCAAAAGAAATATTTCTCACCTTCTTCATAAAAATAATGAGTAAAATCAAAAACTCAAATATATCAATGTCTTAAAACATCAAACATCATAATCATTTCATAATAAAGAAACATATTCAATACATAACAAAATCATGTTTATAAATTTGAACCTTATTTGCACCTTGTCTGCGTATTATTTTTATCTCAAGAACTTCAATTCTCAACTACATATATTGTATTCAGAAGGATATTCATAAAATCCAAGTGACAGGAACTTACATTTCAATGTTAAAACTTTTCTTTAAAGAAATCAATTGCAGACTGTCTCAATTAAAACACCTTATTTATCCTTTCTTCAAGGATTCATCTACTACACAGGCATAAAAATCAATTCGTGTGTTTCCACACACACTCTTTTTTAACTTCAAAATGAAAGGTTTAATTATTGTAATTCATCATATGTACTTCATTGTTCACTAATACCTGCATAATTATTATGGGCCTAAAATATCCCTTTGAGACATTCAACTTCAAAGTTCATTATTGGTGCACATCTTATCTTTTAATCACTTAAATCTTTCTTTCTTCATAATTATTTAAGTTAACTTAATCATCATCAAAACATAATAAAATTCATTGTATACATGCATGTTTATCATTGTTACACGTGTTACACCAAAAAAAAAATATCAATCAATGCATCGCCTATAAAATATAGTAATAATTCTTGCTCTAATGGCATCATTATTTATTCAAACTTGCAAACAAAATCAATACACCTGTAAATATTCAATCACCTATGGGTTCATATTTCACCTGTCTTCATTACCCATAACTTTATCAAAAACTTTTCATCTTAGTTTGCAACTCAATACTCTCTGTGGTCCTTTAATTAATTGTTTGGAGACATTTATGATTTGGACCTTCTTTGTTGATTACGGAATACATATTCAAATTCTAGGATAACACACTTTACATAATTAAAAGATTTCACTCATTTGTTACCCTCAATATTTATATGAGTGCCCAGATATTTTTATTTCATTTCCCAAGGAGTTTAGTAGTCTTTCTTAAATCTACCTAACAAAAAATTCTGTTTTCCATATACCGAGTTATTTCAAAGTAAATTCGTTCTCTTTAAGTAATTGTTATTAGTCTTCTATGTTGGTCTATATATAGTTCGCAGGACATCCTCAACCCCTTGCTATTATTTTATTTGCCCCCCTTTCTCTATTTGAACTTGACTTATCATGGCTTATTTCACCCTTCTTACTACAAGAAAAATATTGCACAGTTTTCATTAATCTCTAGTAACTTCGGGAACTTTGCCCAAGAGAATATCTATATACACGAATGTGTAGTTATTTATCCTGGTCTCAAATTCTTCTGTTACAGACTCATCAACCATTTCTTTGTTAAATCAAATTCTATGTAGACCAGTATGTTTTTATCATTTGTCAAGTTCTGGGAACAGAGTCCCTGGTAGTCCATTGGTACCACCACTATGGGATTGAGAAAATGCAATCGTAATATCTAAAGGATTTTTACCCTTATATGACCTTTATACTTCTTATATGTAGGCTTTAATTTTACAATCTCAAACATCTATCTTAGGTCAAAATTAATTCATCATCAATGCAGTCTTTGATTACTGGATGTCCTACTAACTTGAGCATGAGTTTTTTGTTAGTATTTTGTTAGTATGTCAGGAATTTCTATTCATGAACAAGTATTTCTCCCTATTCTTTGTATGTATTCCTTTAAGCAATATGCCATCCTGTTATATGATTCCTATTTTTGGGAGTAATTCATCTACCTCATTTCTATTAACCTTTGGTTTCTCTTGTTCTATTTTAATTCTTCCTATTTCTAGGTCTCCTGCCTGACAACTGAAACAAAATATTGGTAGTTATATTTCCTTTTAACATCTTCCTGTCCCTTTAAGTAATCTTTCTTTTATCATCATAAACCTACCAATAAAGTGATTTATCCTGGACAAACATCCAGTACTTTAAGGCTCCAAAGATTCCTTTTATTCTTTCATCCACAATAGTCCTTCTTGGACTGTAAAATCACAATCATTCTTATGAGCAATAAGCACATATACTCTATGCCCTAAACAAATTTTTAAACTTCTCTAGACCATTATTTGGATAATCTATCCTACTCGGTTATTTTTCCTTCAATTTAAGACTACTCTCATGATACATTACCCTTCTTCGGGTTTTACCCTTTTAATGAGACATTTCTTTTTATATTTATGAGGCTTCACACATTATTTTTATAACTCCTGGTTAAGAGATCGGGTTAAGGTAATGTAGGATCAAAATTCATTTCTCTTCATTATTTATAGCCTTCTACTTCATTTGCACACTACATATTTTTAGGTTAACTTTATTTTAAGGCTTGGGTAATTTAGCAAATACTGCTTATTATCCCTAAGATCCTATCATTCCTAAAAAAATCTTTTACATCTGTCAATCCTAGTGGAGCAGGATTTCCACTTTAACCCTCATTTCTCTATATATCTTAAATCTATCTACTCATTGTACTTACCCTATTCAAATCTAGGGATGGGTCACTCTTTAATCTGGTTCTTTATCCTGCTATTCTCCCTATTCTAGATTAGTTCTATTATTCTTATGGCTCTATATTCTTACTAAACTTAGTAACATCATTCTATAGGCTTATTCTTTCTGTCTCCAAATTTAGATCATCATTCTGTCAATAGTTAGAGGAGCTGAGTGAGCCCGTCGACTTCACTCTAATTTCTAACATTCTTCGAAATGCTAATAGCCGTGAATGGCTTGTATTCTTTGACCATGGTACTTACAATATTTTACTCCTCAATAATCGAGCCAAACATTATTTATTTATCGGGATAGACATGTCATTTATATTCTACTTATGATGATCTAACTAGTCTAACTTCTGTCCTCTTAGGGTAATATATCTCGGGAGATTTATAAGGAGTCTTATTGATTCATTTTAACACTCACCGTGTTCGTTATGGGGCGTTGGCTGATAGGTAATATTTCATGATTCATACCGGTATTTAAAAAGTTTTAATAAGTTTTTGACAGTTTCTCTGGGCAGGTTTTGGCGCCGATGTTTCTATTCTTTTCTGCCTAACCTATCGCCTGCAATGGCTAATCTCTGCCTATTTCTCATCTATCCCTATTTCTATGCTCCTTATGGTAAATTTTTGCCCCTTTCTGATTACCTAACTGTAATCTCTACTCCTTTATTTTAGAAGTCATTACCCGCCATTCAGATGAGTTATTTTATCCGGAGTAGTATTAATTAATTAGTGTGCTTGTATTTTCCTTCATCTGAACTGCATTATTGTCTCTTTTGACAGACTCTGGCATCCTATTTTTAGTTAACCTATCTTCTTTATCTCTGCGGGTTATTTTTATTTAGGCATCATTATGACTTCTCTAGCTAAATTCTAGCTTTTTATATTTTCAGTACTGATCAGACTTTATTTATTTAATAGCATCATAGCTCATTTATTATTCATATGCCTATATCTTCATCTTAAATCTTTGTGCCTAACAACGACATATTACATATTTCTTTTAATTCTATAAGCCTATAGCTTCAATTGCCTATGACATTTATTTCTTGGAATTCCCTTTTTATTTAGGCTATTCTATTTTATTCACTGTATTTCTGTCGACATTCTATTTTATTTATATGGCGCCTGTCATATATTGACAAGGAGTATATCTATTCTTGGCTACTCTTCCTATTTCTCCTTGTCTTTTTTAATCTATTTCCATTTCCCTTTCTTAGTCTGGAGTCTGTTTCTCCTGTCAAATTCGTCTTATACAAAGTGGCCAGTTTTGTAAAAGACTTGTCTTTGACAAGTAGAATCATACCCTGACTATCTAATTTTTTTCTTTTCTTTATTTTAAGCCTGCACTTCTCACAAACAAGATTCATACTTCATCATTGTATCGTTTTTGAACGATATCTTAAGGCTCTATTGGGAAATGTTACTAAAAAAAAATGACATCTTTATTCATCATTTGGCACATTTTGGCATTTAATTCTCTACCTAACCTGACGGTTCATACCCCTTGATTTTTACTTGTTTGCATTTCATTTCTGCATATCATTTTATTTTCACCCTTAAAATTTGGAAGCAGGTATTTCACAATATTCTATCACTGTATTGCATCCTAGTATATCAACTATATTTGCCAGAGTCTCCATAAGATAAAATAGTCACTTGCAACGTGGATGTACCTCCGCTACATATGCCTATCTTTCCTATATAAAATTTTTCGTCTTCCTGACTTCCTTTCTATCCGGCTAATTATTTTTTAATTCTTTTCTTTTCACTATTTGGAGGATTTGTATTTCACTTTCTTTGTGCCGGAGGGCTTTCTGAGAAGTGTCTTTGTTTAATTTCATGATGGGGTTCTTTATCTCTGTGCCTGCCTTTCTCCCTGTATGTTTTCCCTTTTTCATTATTTTACCTGATTTCTATCCCCTTTTTATGTAATCATTCCCTAGACCTAAATGTGGCATCTTTATTTCTTTAAACTGTCTTTGATCTAAATTTCTGCCCATTATTCTGTTTAACTCTAGGGTAATTTTTGCGCCTCGTTCCAGTCTGCTGTTCTAACTTCCCTGCATCTATTTAAACTACTCAAAATTTCTCTGGTAGGATTTTGTGGCTATTAGTCCCTTAGGATTTTTCTTCCTGATTTCCTATCATTTTGCTAATTTCCCTTTTCTTTTTGTAAAACTCATATCTAGGATGCTATTTTTCAATTTTTTTTTTTTTTTTTTAATGCCTCATTTATTTCTATATATAGGGAATTATCATTAGCAATAAACTTACCTTTAGCAAAGGAATCCTGTTCCTTTTACTGTTGCTACGTGATCCTCCATTTATGTGGCAAATTCCTTTACCGAGCCACCCTCATATTTTACCTATAGGAACTTTCGTAGATTTGTTAACCTGTCTGTCTCTTTGACCGATCGCCATAATTGCCTACATTATTTTTGAAACTCACTCAGATTTGCTGCATTTTTAAATTACTTACCATTCAAGGTTATGTGAGCATCACTTACATTTGTATACACGGTTAACATAGCTTGTTTAATTATGCTGTCTCATTGTTTATTTTCAGACTAACTATTCTACTTTCAATATCAGCTAACCACTTACACACGGCATATTTCTCTAACCTTCTTTTATCTTGGTTATTCCTACCTATATTTCCACAAAACTGTGTTAATTTCCCTACTGAATTCATATTAGCGGGGTTAGTAATGTTTGTTAATTCTTCAAACTCACTTTTTTATGGGACGTTGCTCGTTTGTATTTTTCACCTACTTGCGTAATTTTAAATCATATTTCCCTTTTATATATTCTTTGGGCTAACATCATTACCATCACTTTAAAAAAATCATAATACATCTTATTTTACACAAGAAAAAATACAAAGTAATTCATGCATCATTCAAGAAACCATAGCGAATAAAAAAAAATCCTATTCTTAAACGAGAGACAAGTTTTTTTCACTTTTAAACTGAGAGACTTATTTAAGAGAGAGATTCTTTTACTCACATTTCTTCTTTCTTGTCCTTTTGTTTTCATCTTCTTCGCTTCGGTAATGGTTTCTTGTGTTTAGACTCTTGCTTCGTCTCACGTCCTCACTATTTTTCTTGGCTTCTTGATGTTTATTCTGCAAAGGTGTACAACTGGTATCTGGAAGAATTTAGTCATTAATATATGCACTGAAAAATATCATCACGGCATTTTATCCATTTAAGCTGCCACCATTTGTGATGCTTTATTGGGCATTTTCTTTTCCTTTCATTAAGCACCACTTTAATATTATTTTAATTAAATAAATGCATCTCTTCAATCCTTTCAGTGCAAAAATATTATTTAATTCTAGACCCTCAGGAAAGTGGGTGATGGTAAAATGCCGTATAGTTCCTTAACTTTACTTCTGGAACTTTGATGTACATTAGCTTTACATTAATCTTCTACATGGGTTTAAATACAGACTGGAAAAATTATATTCTTGAAGATTGGAGGCTGCAACCGTAGACTTCTGCTACACTTCAGCATTCGGGATGCGAAACACTTGACTTCTATTTATGCGGTTTGGGGATCGCTTCTTCATAGCTGTGTCTTCTCATGGACACGCTTCTTGGTAATTTCTCCTTCATCGAAGATCATCTTCTACCTCCCGGTTGGAAAGTAATTTGTTGGCAGTTAG
>NC_090732.1:61671792-61691792 GCF_036898095.1 Palaemon carinicauda | reverse complement strand
TTTGTAGAATTTGCACGGGTTAAGGAGAACCAGTTCGACGACTGGATAAAGAGTCGTCAGGTAGTGTCGTTTGCGTCGTTGAGGGAAATTGAAGAGTTCAAGAAGGCATGTAACAAAGAGTTACAAGTTCATCTCGAGGAGGTTAAGGTAGTGAAAGTGAGTAATGCCGCCCAATTGGCCGATGAATATGTGTTGACTCATCGTTCGGGGGCCAGTAGCTTCAGTTATCCGAAAAGAACTGATCCATCTTCTCGGATATCTAATAATGTAAATAGAGCAGAACCTTCCTCGCCTATGTCTAAAAATAATGCCAATTCTTTTTCAGGTGGTAATAAAGGGGGCATATCTGGAGGGCCTCCTCCGCAAACTGGTTTTGGTAATAAGGGTATGCCCATGTCCAATACCCCTAAAAGGTACAATAACCCGGGTTCTGGACATCAAAGAACTTGCTTCTGGTGTAACAAACCAGGACACTTCCAGAACCAGTGCCATGCCCGTAGGAGGTACCTGGAAAGAAATGGGCAGAATCCCGTATCATTGATTTCCACCAGTTCTGATGTTTGTGATAAGGATGAAAAACCGCCCATAGTTAGCAGTAGCGTAGACAGTAGTAATAATCCCTCCGCTAGTCCTAAGAATGCATGACTGAATTTTGACAAATATATATGGCCGGGTAAGATAATCCTTGAATCAGGCCACATCAATGTGAAGTTTTTAAGAGACACTGGCTCAGCTCGGTCTCTGGTGTTAGGTACTTCTTTACCTGGTTTGAAAGCTTATTCAGGTAATTATGTTGTTCTGGGAGGGTTCCCGAACACTGTTGTCTCTGCCCCATTGGTGGAGGTTAGGTTATCTTTCCCAGGATATGATGGGTTTACCGAGTTGGCCGTTGTGAATAATCTCCCTATCCATGGTATTGACGGCATTTTGGGAAATGACATGCTTAACAGTGAAGGTCATTAATTATTTCCCATTTTATCTGTCAAGGCTTATCCTGTTTCTGTAACGACCCGTGCCTCGGCCAGAGCTTCTGAATTAGATAAGGATGAAGATTTGTTACTGAGTAGTTTAGAGGTAGATGTAGAAAGACCCGGGTCAGTAGATGAAATGAATAATCCTATTGTTATTAATGCTTTGAAACCTGACTGGGACCTTTCAGCTTTCATTAAGGCTCAGAAAGCTGAATTTAATTTTGAGTTAGGGGATACTAATGACCTAACTAGTCCTCGGTTTGGGTTGATCAATAATATATTGTATCGATTTAGTAGACCTGCGTCTGATGATCCGAGTAAGACTCCTCGGATCGAACAAATGGTGGTCCCTTCTCAGTTTCAGGAATCGGTAGTTAGTCTCGCTCACGATAATTTCCTTTCAGGTCATTTTGGCGTATGGAAAACTTTCCATAAATTTGCCCAATATTGTTGGTGGCCTAGGATGAAATTATCAGTAAAACGGGTTTTGTGTGTATTTTAACGATTATGGATAGAGCCTCTAGATTTCCCGAAGCTTACCCGCTAAGGAAAATCACCTCTAAAGTAGTTTTTGAAAAACTACTTGAATTTTTTTCTAGGTACGGTCTACCACGGGTTATACGGACCGATTGTGGAACTAATTTCACAAGTAAGATGTTTAGGGGTAAATGTGCTGAACTGGCCATTCGGCACATTACGAGTGTTCCATACCATCCAGAGAGTCAGAGTGTGGTGGAGAGGTTCCACCAAACCTTCAAGTCTATATTGAAGAAAAATTTTTATGCCCATGGCAGTGAGTGGGACAAGGAACTTCCACTAGCCTTGTTTGCTATTGGGAATCATCCCAATGCCTCCACCGGTGTAGCCCCCTTCGACCTAATTTTTGGTCACAAAGTCCGTGGTCCTTTGGACATTTTTTGTGAAGCATTTAGTGCCGATCGAAGGGGGGAAATAAAGGTAGGAGAATTTGTGGATGATTTAAGGAAACGCATGGTTAGTGCCTGGAAGTTTGCGAGGGATAATTTAGGTACTGCGCAAAATAGAATGAAGGTTGTCTATGACAGAAATTCTAAAGCCCGTTCGTTTGAACTGGGGGAAATGGTGTTAGTTTTGAGTATGGACCCTGACATTTTTCTTTAACCTAGATATAAGGGTCCGTGGAATGTTTTGTGGAAGTTGTCTGAGGTGAACTATGAGATTTAAGCTCCCGGTTCAAGCAGAAAGTGTAGGATTTTCCACATAAACAGGTTGAAAGCCTATCATGGTAAGACCGATGTTCCCTCAAATGTTGTACCCAAGCCAGTAGCTGTAGCTGTAGAAATGCCTTCTCAGGATTCGGAGGATTTATTGAATCAGGTTTCCTCCGATGCACTGTTTAGTAATGTACAGAATTTAGGAATGGTAGAGGAAGGTTTGAAGCGTGTAGCTCCTCATCAAAGAAAGGATATGTCCAATTTAATATATTCTTTTTCAGATTTATTCAGAGAGACGCCTGGTAGAACTAGTTTTCTTTGTCATGACGTAGATGTAGGTAGTGCTTCCCCTGTTAAACAAAGTCCTTACCGGTTAAATCCGGTAAAGAGGGATTTAGTTGAGAAGGAAATTAGATATATGTTAGAACATGACCTCATTCAGGCCTCGGTTAGTCCTTGGAGTTCCCCTGTTGTTCTTGTGGGCAAAGCTGACTGGGGAAGTTCCGCATGTGTGTGGACTATCGTAAGGTTAACGCCCACACCAAAAATGACTCCCTCCCCTTGCCGCGTATTGATGACTGTCTCGACCAGATAGGTTCTGCCAAATTTATTACCAAACTAGATTTATTAACGGATTTTGAGCGAAGCGAAAAATCTATTTTTGGGTGAGATGGCCATGTCGTCCTGATGGAAGTTCCTAAAGGGTAGCTTCCTTGGGTATATATGACTACGGTGATATTCCCAGAGAATTTACCTTAAGGTACCCAGAATTCTAACTCCTGGAGCGAATATCCCTAAATAAAAGAACCAGGGATATCGCGAAATATCAGAGGACGTATTCTTGACACGCCACATAGCAATCTGCACCCCGAACAGAATTAACACTTCGAAGGGTCAAGTGGCAAGAAAACGAAAAACGAGAAAGAAAGGTACCTCTCCTCTCTCGTTTCGTAAGCGTGCATAGCGCCGCCGACGGCGCCATCTGTATTCCTTGTAGCGATACACGAGGTGCTACAGATAATGCATTTAGGGAGGGGTCCTATAGCCCTTTTTAGAGGAAAAAGGAAGGGCGGGTCCATCAGGACGACATGGCCATCTCACCCAAAAATAGATTTTTCGCTTCGCTCAAAATCCGTTTTTTGGGCTCAAGCCATGTCGTCCTGATGGAAGTATACCAGAGCATTACTGTATCTGTCGATTCTCAAAACGTGCCGTACTCTCAGAAAGTATTTCCCGGTCAACTAGAACTAGAGACCTAAGATGTTACCGTCATACATCTTTTCATCTAACCATAGACCATGTTAGTGCTTCCTGCCCCCTACAGGGAAGAGTCATACTAGACTCTGGAAAAGTCTCGAAGAGTACATATACCTATGTATGAATAACAGACAAGCCAATATAGTGGTCTCACTCTATATCATGTAAAGCATAGTTTGTAAAAGAACCACTGAGTCAATATGAAATATCGACCAGTTCCCCGTTAGATTACTGGATTGGACAAAGGTTTATATCCGGGTAGGAGGAAAACTTGCACATCCGCTACCGTCCCCTTAGGGCATGGAGTCCTCCCGCTAGGGGAAAGCATAAACCAATGAAAGATGCTTGCATAAAGGAATAATCTATTAGAATTATCCATGATAAATATACATAGTAAACGTAATGCTAAACCATTTCAAGTAAAATGACACAGGCGAAGGAGACGCAAGGTTCACAAGAAGTAGTTTATTGACAATCAATAAAAATAAAACAGGTTAAACAACAATTATACATATATAAGAGGAGGACAACCAATAAACAAGCATAAGCATGCTAGTAAACAGAAAATTTGTTTATCTGAAAGAAAAACATTAGCGCCACTTTTAACATACCGAGGTATCGAAATCATAAAAGTCTGTATTATTAATCAGTCACATTAGCGTTGGAAACGCTTGGCACACATGTCTGCACTTATGCTAGGTTCACCTTTGAATATGGAACAGTCAATGTGGGCACCCTAGTGCCCGAACACTTAGTTTGTAACTACACACCCACCCCAGAATTAATCGTCCCAATTAATTTCACTGTTCCTCGCAGAGTTAAACAGCAGGTTTAACGACACTACCCACTGCTACCACAGACCTCTTCAGTTGCTCCACTTGCTTCGCATAATGACGAAAGAAAACACTGGAAGACTTCCAGCCAGTGTATGAGCGAAGATGTTCGAAATCCATACTACTAAAGAAATTTAAGGATGAGGCAACTTTCCTCGGATCGTGACCTGCGGGTGTACTGTCTGGATCCGCTCTGCGAATAAAATAGGTGATTTTCGCCCTAAGTTGTTTCAGCGATAAATTTGAGCCTGATGTTTCTCCCCTGAATAGTTGACCACCCCTAAAGTCTGAAGTTCTACGAAGATAGACCTTTAGACATTCCACTGGACATAGAGATGCATCTTCTTTCAGAGGGCAGATTCTCCAGGGACTCCACCTGTTGGTGGGTAACTCGTTCTTGGCGAGAAACGTAGGATCCGGAAACAGGTTCAGTTCTCCCCCATCCAAGAACTGGACACGACCTTCCTCTCTCGAGAGGGCTACAATTTCACTAACCCTGGCCCCCGAAGCAAGTGCAAACAGAAAAATAACTTTTTGTGTCAAATCCTTTAAAGCACACTCCTCATTGTTCAACAGCGAAGCGAAATGAAGAACTTTATCCAGAGACCATGAAATGGGCTTCGGAGGTGCTGATGGTCTGAGCCTAGCACAGGCCTTCAGAATTTTATTAAAAATGTCGTTAGAGAGGTCGACCTGGAAGGCATATAAAATGGGTCTTGTCAAAGCAGATTTACACGTGGATATTGTGTTGGCTGCTAACCCTTGACCATCGAGGTGGATGAAAAAAGATGAGCAGAAGTCCGTCGAGATCTTTTGTGGATTCTTCGCCTGGTCAAAGGCCACCCATTTTCTCCATGATGACTCATATTGTCTTCTAGTGGATTTGCACTTATATTCTTCTAGGAAGTCTATACTGTCTTTCGAAATCACGAAACGTTTTCTCACTGCTAGGGAGAGAAACTCATGAGCTGCAGGATCCGGGTTTCCAGTGATGAAGCGCAGACAGTCGACTTCTGAACTCGCTGGGTCAAAACTGGATCTGGTAACGGTAGACACTTCAGCCGTAGTTCTAATGCCAGAGAGAACCACACGCTGTTCGGCCACTTGTGAGCCACAATTGCCGTTACTCCCTTGAAAGATCTCAGTTTGTTGAGGACCCTCAATAGAAGGTTGTGAGGAGGGAACTGGTAAATCCTGGACCATCTGTTCCAGTCGAGGGACATCGCGTCCACCGCTTTCGCCAAGGGATCCTCGTACGGGGACACGTAAAGGGGTAAATTCTTGTTGTCTTTCGTCGCAAAGAGGTCTATCTGCAGATCTGGGACTTGACTCAAGATGAAGGAGAACGATCCTGCGTCTAGGGACCATTCCGACTCTATCGGTGTGAACCTGGATAGAGCGTCCGCTGTCACGTTACGGACTCCTTGAAGGTGAACTGCCGACAGGTACCATTTCTTCTTGTCCGCCAGTCGGAAGATGGCCAACATCACTTGATTGAGTGGTGGTGACCTCGATCCTTGTCGATTCAAGCATCTCACAATCACCTCGCTGTCCAGTACCAACCTTATGTGGATCGAGCGGCGAGGGGAGACTTTCTTCAAGGTAAGGAGTACTGCCATAGTTTCCAGAAAGTTTATGTGAAATTCCTTGAATAGATTGGACCAAGTTCCTTGGGCCTTCTTCCGATGAGAATGACCTCCCCACCCTTCCTTCGAGGCGTCTGTATGAATAGTCATAGAGGGGGGAGGTGGCTGAAGAAGCACCAACTTCTTTAGTTGCCTGACTTGGGACCAAGGCCTGAGAAGCGTACGTAGACGAAGCGGTACTGGCCTTATCAGATCTCTTCGCGCGTTTGATGCATAACTTCTCCAAACCCCGGTTGCATTCTTTAGCTGTGCTCTTAGCACTGGGTCTGTTACTGAGGCAAACTTGAGAGAACCCAGCACTCTCTCCTGTTCGCGTCTTGATATTCTTTCGGAATCCAGAAGTCTCTTGACAGAACCAGCTATCTCTCTCCTCTTCTTCACAGGGATGGAGAGTTGGTGTGACACTAGGTCCCAGTGGATTCCCAGCCACTGGAACTTTTGAGATGGAGAAAGCCGAGACTTTTTTCTGTTAATCTTGAAGCCTAGATGCTCTAGGAACTGGATCACCTGTAGGGAAGCTTGCAAACACTCTGTCTTGGATGCTGCCCACACCAGCCAGTCGTCCAGGTAGGCTACCACCTGGATTCCCTTTAGGCGTAATTGTTTGAGAGCTGCGCTCGCAAGCTTCGTGAAGATCCTTGGGGCTATGTTTAGCCCGAATGGCATGGCTCTGAAGGCGTAGAGTCTTTGATGTAGCTTGAACCCTAGGTAGGGGGAGAGTTGGCGATTGATTGGAATGTGCCAATAGGCGTCTGACAAATCTATGGAGACGGTAAATGCCCGCTTGGGCAGTAAGGTCCTTATGTGTTGCAGTGTTAGCATCTTGAACTTGCAGTTCACTATGAACTTGTTGAGTGGTGACAAGTCCAGAATGACTCTGAGTTTTTCCGAGTCTTTCTTGGGAACACAAAACAGCCTCCCTTGAAATTTGATGGACTTTACCCTTCGGATTACTCTTTTCTCCAAGAGTTCTCGAATGTACTCCTCCAGAACGGGGGTGGAGTGTTGGAAAAATCATGGGCACGGGGGTGGAGTGCTGTACCAGCTCCAACCCAGTCCATTCTTGGGTAGGCTGTGGGCCCAGGGATCGAAGGTCCAACGATCCCGAAAAATCTGAAGTCTCCCTCCTACCGGTATCATCTCACTTTGGCTGCTGTTGCCCTGAGAACTTGCCTCCTTGACCGCTACCCCCCCTAAATCCCCTCCCCCTTGAGGGGCGTCTAGACAAACCTCTGGCTGCTCCTCTAAGCTTTGCTCGAAAGGTAGTAGACTGCCCTTCGAACGCTGGGTTAAATGCCGGAGACTGAGTAGTCCCGGCTTGGGGTACCCACTGGTACGTGGCCGGGGTTTGTGCCACCATCTGGGGCACTGTAGGCAAAGGAAGTTGTTGCTGCTGCTGTCTGAATGGCTTGGCTGGCCGAGAGGGTAGCATAGGCTTCTTAGTCTTCCTCTTTGGTTGGGGACCATCATCCGGGGAAGACTTTCTCTTGAGAGATAGGCCCCACTTCTGAAGAAGGTTTCTATTCTCCGTGGCGGCCTTATCCACTACCTCCTTGACCGCTTCACTAGGGAAGAGGTCTTTGCCCCAAATGCTGGAGGAGATTAGTTTCCTTGGCTCGTGCCTCACCTCAGCCGAGGCGAACACGAACACTCTACACACCCTCCTAGCTTTGACGAAGCTATAAAGGTCCTTCGTCACTGTGGCTAGATGTGTCTTAGCCACTACCATAAACATTTCATGGGCATTGGGGTCACTTGCCATTGTCTCCAGAGTCATTTGAAGAGACATTGAGGCAGCAAGTCTTTCTTTTGTCTCAAGCTCCCTGCGCAAATGAAAGTCAGACAGCTTCGGGAGGTTCTCACCGAACTGACGTCCGGCAATATCGGCCTCCAACTTCCCGACTGAGAAGGTAAGATGGACGTCCTTCCAGTCTTTGTGGTCCATGGGTAAGGCCAAAGATAGAGGTTTACACTCCTCCAAAGAGGGGCATGGCTTACCTGCCTCGACAGCTTTCAGCACGGCCGTAAACCCTTTCTGCATAAAGGGGAAGGCTCTAGATGGAGAGGAAACAAAGGAAGGGCGCTTCCTACTCAAAGCAGGTACCTTTGAGTTTGTGAAGCCCCTCTCTTTCATCGAACTTGACAACAAAGCTTGAGCCTAAGCATGGTCAAAAACTATGACCTCCTTCGGCTCCGTTTCTTCCTTTGAGGCTGGTTCCTTCCTTAGGCGGACATAGCAGTCCAGATACGACTCCTTGCTGGGCCAGAATTCCACCTCCTCAAGGGGGACTGAGCCCAATTTCTCCGAAATGACGAACTTTCCCGTCATCATAGGCATGTGTTCGGCATACCTCCAAGGGTTGGCATCCGAGCACAAGGGAAGGTCCTTCACGCTGAGCTTCTTCTGGGGCCCACGTGATGCTGCAAGTCTCCGCATCTCTAACTTCATTGCAGCAGCCTTCTCATTATTTTCCTTCTGCATCTGTTGGATCATCCCAACGATGGAAGAAAGGGTCTTTCCCAGATCCTCTGTGAGAGACTACGATGTTGAGGGAATAGGTTCAGGGGCCTGAACCGGGGTAGCCGACACCTCGTCGAATTCTTCCTCTTCATTGTCTGGAGCCTGGGAAGCTCCTCTTCCTGGTCTTCTGCCAGAAGGTCTTTTTCCGTGCACTTGGACACCTCCGATATCCTATCGTCCAGTTGGATGTCTTGCAGGGCGTCCGCGACTTCAGCATCCACCGGGATCTGAACCAACGGCATCTCCGCTTGAGGCTGGGGAATCACTGCATCTGCTGATGTCTTGGGGAAAAGGTAAGCCCTCATCTTCTCACTTGGAAAATAGGGACCAGAAGTGTTCTTCTGAAAGCCCCTTACCCAGGTACGAAGCTTCTTCCTTGCTGCGTCCCTTGACTCCGCCGTCTTAGGGGAATCAAATGCCTCAGTAATCAGGTTTGTGCATATGGTACATACCTGCAGGTCCCAATACCGGAGATCACCTTTGGAGACTACGCATGCTGCGTGCCTCCTACACAAGTCATGTCTGCAGAAGTTCCTGCTGCGGACGTTGCAGAAAACGCTTCCACACTTCGGATGGTCCTCCTGTAAAGAGAAGAAAATTCCATGAGTATCAATTGAACTACATATCACTGGATATACATAGCTTAAAGTAACTAAGCTAGAAAGGAAAGAAGGAAAGACACACACTTGTATTTCCTGCCCAGTCAATTGCTGTAACCTTCCAGATAATAAAATTATATGGTTATTCTATACTAGAGTGACCAATAAATAATTTCCAGAGGAAAAATAGGTGTAACTCACACCAAAATAAGTAATTTTAAAATACTGGATAGTAGAAAAGAAAGAACTCACTTTCTTTATCTGTATGGTTTCACTAAAGGGCTGTACAAGACAACATAAGAGTGTTAGAAAAACTTAGTGTTGTAACATATACTATACTATAGTTTTCTCCATGCAGTATATCCTATACTAAAAAATACTGGCTACAGTATATAAGATAATGTGCCGGCCGGCACATACCTTAACTAGTTCCAAAGTATACTACTTTTAGACTATTAGGCGGAAGAACGCTGGTTCAAATGCGTGTGCCGGCTGGCAGTGACTGCCGGCCGGCAACTAAACAAGATAGCACCCGGCTGCCGGCCGCCAAACGTAGCGGCCGGCAGAACATTGGTGTGTTTCTATTGCCGGCCGGCAACTAAACAATGATAGCACCCGGCTGCCGGCCACTAATCGTAGCGGCCGGCAGAACTATGGTGTGAAATTATAGCCGGCCCGCAAAGGTATACTACCAATACCGGCCGGCAGCAAAAGAACCAGAGAACTTCCAACTGCCCGGCTGCCGGCCACTTGCAGCCGGGCTAGGGTACAAACACTAGAAGAAAAACAGAATGGATGCCGGGATAAGAGACTGTACTTCCTCATAGCCCGGCAACCCGAAAGAGTGCACATAAGGAAGGGGAGAATATAACTTCAGGCTTCCTTGTCCCATGCCATCTGGCTCTACAGACAAACATGGATGAGAGACCAAGGGAGGTCCGGGGAGCACTCAAAGCAGAAGACCCTTGCCGGCCAGCACGTACTGCCGGCCGGCAAGGGACTGAGTCAACTCCACATCCTAACCTATGCTAGGTACAGATGTAGAATGACGGACAGAGATGTAATGGCTAGGCCATCACTAAGGAAAGAGGGGGAAGGGGGAAAGAGGGTCCCGCCAACCTTGCTCTAATAATGAATCACCCGCAGCCAAGAAAACTCATCTTAGCCCAGGGAAGATCCGAGGAGGGATGCCGGCAGTACTTGCCAACTCCCTCGGAACCAAAGCAAGGAAGGCGTTGTTATTCACAGAAAAGGAGGATCTCATCCTCCACACCAAGAACAACAACACTGGACTAGTCTGCTAGATCACAAAAAGAACGGATTTTGAGCGAAGCGAAAAATCTATTTTTGGGTGAAAGAGCCATGTCGTGCTGATGGAAGTTCCTTCATTAGTAGCTTCCTAAGTATATGTGACTACAGTGATATATCCCAGAGAATTTACCGAAGGTATCCAGAATTCTAACTCCTGGAGCGAGTATCCCTTAAATTCCTTCAAGGGATATCGCGTAAGGACGTAACTTGACACATCTCATAGCTATTTACACCCCAAATAGCCTTTCACTTCGAGAGGAAAAAGGGGCAAGAAAATAAGAGTTGTTCAAGAGGTAAAACTGTTCGACTCTCCTAAAAGTACTGTCAATAGTTCGGCCATCCGCCGCATCACGGGGCCACCAAACCATTCTCCGTAGCTTTGTAAGTTTTACAGATACAGTACCAAAAGGGAGGAATTAACATCCTTTTACTAAAGGAGGGTGGGTCCATCAGGATGACATGGCTCTTTCACCCAAAAATAGATTTTTCGCTTCGCTCAAAATCCGTTTTTTGGGCTTAGGCCATGTCGTGCTGATGGAAGTTTACCAGAGCAATAATGTATCTGTGGATTTAATAGTGCCGTTATCTCGAATTGACTATTTCCTAACCGGTCGCCACGACCAAAGACACTTGATGTTACCATAATACATCAATTAACTGAGCATACCATATGCCCGCCCTTCCTGTCCCCTACAGGGAAGAGTCTGTATAGACTCTAGGAAAAAACCCGAGATTGTGAATTCAAAGAACAACAAGCAAGCAGAAAGTATATCGTGTCGTATATACGTAAAGCGTAGTTTGTACTAGAGTTCTGAATAGAGTACTGTACCTCCCAGGTCTGGATCAGACAGACGAGTTTATGTTCACATAGGAAACGTAATACAGTAGACAAACATAGCACAACCAAACTTACCTGATTGCATGGTAAGGGAAACTCTGTCCCACATAGTCCATAAGAGGATAAAAAATACTCCGAATATAATGTATAATCTTAAGGCGAGAGAGACGCAAAGATTCCTTCTATAGTTTATTTACAAGAAACACAGAAGTTATGATTAAGCAAAATGTTTATGCAAAACATTGACATAACAAGGTAAAATGTTTTATCTGAAAGAGAAAACAATGCCACTCTGTGAAATTAGGAAATTTCAATATACATGTTATTACTAAAAGACATTAAGCATAAATATGCTGGCACACATGTCAAAGAATTATGCTTCTAAGTTCACTTAACTATGGAAGACAGTTTATAATGTTTATGTCAACACTAAAAATCATCATGATATACCTAAGTCTATCATGGGCACCCTTCACTAACAGTCCCAATTAGTGCACTGTCCTTCGCAGTAATCAAACTACAGGCTTTATCACACTGCCTGCAACCACCACATGAAATTTGATTTCTTGCAATTGCTTCGCATAGTGCTTAAAAAAGACTCTGGAAGACTTCCAACCAGTATAAGCACATAGGTTATCAAACGACATAGTTTGAAAAAAGTTAAGACACGAGGCAACCTTCCTCGGATCATGACCTGCGGATGAACTATCAGGATCCGCTCTGCGAATAAAGTAAGTGATTTTCGCCCTTATCTGTTTCAAGGATAACATTGAACCCGAAGTTTCTCCCCTAAAAAGCTGTCCTCCCCCAAAGTCTGAAGTTCTACGAAGATAGACCTTTAGGCATTCCACTGGACAGAGGGATCCTTCTTCCTTCAGAGGGCAGATTCTCCAGGGACCCCATCTTTTAGTGGGTAACTCATTCTTGGCGAGAAAAGTCGGATCCGGAAAGAGATTTAGTTCTCCGTTCGGTGTAAACTGAATGTGACCCTCATCCCTCGAGAGGGCTACTATTTCACTGACTCTGGCTCCTGAGGCTAGTGCAAATAGAAATATCACTTTCTGAGTCAAGTCTTTCAGCGAGCAATCTTCATTGTTCAAGGTAGAGGCCAGATGAAGAACCTTATCCAAAGACCATGAAATAGGCTTTGGAGGAGCTGCAGGCCGAAGTTTTGCGCAGGCTTTCGGAATCTTGTTGAAGATTTCGCTTGAGAAATCCACTTGAAAGGCATATAGAATCGGTCTAGCTAAGGCAGATTTACACGTAGTGATCGTATTAGCCGCTAGTCCTTGTCCGTGAAGATGGATGAAAAAGGACAGGCAGAAATCCGTAGAAATCTCTTGAGGTTTCTTTGCCTTAACAAAGGCCACCCATTTCTTCCAGGAAGATTCGTATTGTCTTCTTGCTGACTTTGACTTATATTCTTCTAAGAAATTAATGCTGTCTTCGGAAATCCCAAAATCATGAGATGAAGGTTCTGGGTTTTCTCTGATGAAGCGTAGACAGTCGATTTCTGTACTAGCTGAGTCAAAACTGGTTCCGGCAACGGGATCAGCTTAGTTCTGTTATCAATGGAAACCAGACACTGCCTGGCCACTTGTGGGCCACTATCGCTGCCCTCCCGCGAAAGGATCTCAATTTGTCGAGGGCTTTCAACAACAGGTTGGTTGTAGGGAACAGGTAAATCCTGGACCATCTGTTCCAATCCAGAGACATCGCGTCCGTCGCTTCCGCTAGAGGATCCTCGTACGGGGCTACGTACCGGGCTAACTTCTTGTTGTCGCGCGTTGCGAAGAGATCTACTTGCAATCCTGGGACTTTGCTCAATATGAAGGAGAATGATCCTGCGTCTAGCTACCATTCAGACTCTATCGGGTCGAACCTGAATAGAGCGTCCGCCGTCACATTGCGGAATCCTTGAAGGTGGACTGCTGATAAGTGCCATTTCGTCTTCTTGGACAGATGAAGAATGGCTATTATCACCTGATCCAACTGAGGAGATCTTGAACCTTGACGATTTATGCATCTCATCACTACTTCGCTGTCTAGGACCAGGCGAATGTGGATTGATCGGTGAAGTTTCAGTTTCTTCAGAGAAAGAAACACTGCCATGGCTTCCAGATAGTTGATGTGGAAGGTCTTGAACAGGGGAGACCATGTTCCTTGCACTTTCCGAAGATGAGAATGACCCCCCCCATCATTCCTTCGAAGCATCCATGTGGACGGTGACTGTAGGAGGAGGTGGTTGCAAGGATACTTTTCTTCTTAAGTTCTTTGTCTCCGACCATGGCTCGAGAATCGATCGCAGACAATTTGGTAACGGTCTTAGTAGATCTCTTCGATCGTTGTAAGCGTATTTTCTCCAGATCCCTGAGGCCTTTTTTTAATTGTGCTCTCAAAAGTGGGTCCGTCAAAGAGGCAAACTGGAGAGATCCCCAACACTCTCTCCTGTTGTCTTCTTGAAATCTTCCGTGACCGAAGCAGATTTTTGACGGCCCCTGCAATCTCCTTTCTCTGCCATTGGCAAGGAGAGGCAATGTGACTGTAAGTCCCAGTGGATTCCCAACCACTGGAACTTTTGAGCTGGAGACAGCCGAGACTTTTTCAAGTTGATCTTGAACCCTAGGTACTCTAGGAATTGGATCACTTTTCTGGAGGCTTGCAAGCATTCTTCTTTGGATGCTGCCCACACCAGCCAGTCGTCCAGGTAGGCCATAACCTGAACCCCTTTTAGGCGTAGTTGTCGAAAAACTGCATTTGCAAGCTTTGTGAATATTCTTGGGGCAATATTCAAACCGAAAGGCATGGCTCTGAAAACGTATTTTCTTTTCTGGACCTTGAATCCCAGGTAAGGGGAAACTTGGCGGTTGATTGGCACATGCCAGTATGCGTCCGTCATGTCTATGGAGACTGTGAATGCCCTTTTGGGCAGAAGGGTCCTTATGTGCTGAAGCGTCAGCATTCTGAACTTGTAGTTCACAATGAACCTGTTGAGTGGTGATAAGTCCAGAATGACTCTGAGCTTTTCCGAATCTTTCTTCGGAACACAGAATAGCCTTCCTTGGAATTTGATGGACTTTGCTTTCTTTATTACCCTCTTGTTCAATAGTTCCTGAACGTATTCTTCCAGAACTGGGGTTGAAGGCTGGAAGAATTGAGGAAAGCTTGGTAAAGATGAGGTCCAACCCCATCCCAGTCCTATCTTGATCAGGCTGTTGGCCCAAGGATCGAAGGTCCACCGATCCTGAAAATGTAGCAGTCTCCCTCCTACCGGCAGGATCTCACTTTGAGTGCTGGGTGGAAGACTTTCCACCTTGGCCACGACCACCTCTGTTGCCTCTTCCTCTGAAGGGGCGTCTAGAGGAGCCTCGAAAGGATCCCCTAAACTTTGGCTTAGAAGAAGCCGACTACCTTTCATAAGCTGGGGTGAAAACTGGAGACTGAGTCGCCAGTGTTTGGGGCACCAGTTGAAAGGTGGTGGTAGGTTGTGCCACCGTCTGGGGCACCGTGGCCATGGGAAGCTGTTGCTGTCTTGGCTGAGAGGACATGCGAGGCCGCTTCGACTTATTCTTTGGCTGGGGACCCCTGTCAGCGAAAGACTTTCTCTTGGAGGACAAGCCCCATTTAGAGAGGAGATTCCTATTCTCCAAAGCAGCCTTGTCGACGACCTCCTTCACCACATCACTAGGAAAGAGGTCTTTTCCCCAGATATTAGAAGCTATCAGCTTCCTCGGTTCGTGTTTCACAGAGGCAGAAGCAAACACGAACTCCCGACAAGCCGTCCTGGCTCTGATGAAGTTGTATAGGTCTTTTGTAACCGTAGCCAAGTGCGCCTTGGCAAAGGCCATATACATATCTGGAGAATCCGGGATGCTAGCTATCGTTTCTAGCCCCATTTGTAAAGACATGGACGCTGCCAAGCGCTCCTTTGTCTCATGTTCTCTCTTCAAGAGAAACTCTGACAGCTTTGGGAGGTCCTCGTTGAACTGACGTCCAGCGATATCGGCCTCCAGCTTCCCGACTGAGAAGGTAACGTGAACGTCCTTCCAGTCCTTGTCATCTGAAGGAAAAGCGAGGGAGAAAGGCTTGCTTTCTTCCAGTGTGGGGCAGGGCTTTCCTGCCCTCACGGCCTTCAGAGCTGCTTTAAACCCTTTATCCATAAAGGGAAAAGCACGTTGAGGGTCAGCAATAAACGATGGATGTTTCTTGCTTAATGCCGGCACCTTTGAGCAAGTGAATGCCCTCTCCTTTAGCTTTGTGGAAAACAAAGCCTGTGCTTTAGCGAGCTCAACGACAATTACTTCCTTGGGCTCCGTCTCTTCTTTGGATGCCGGTTCAGTTCTGAGCCGGACATAGCAATCCAGGTAGGATGCCCTGCTGGGCCAGAACTCTACCTCCTCCATTGGGACGGTACCCAGTTTCTCCGAAAGGAAAATCTTGCCTGCTGACATAGGCATGTGCTCCGCGTACCTCCACGGGTTAACATCGGAGAACACAGGGAGGTCCTTCACATTTAGGTTCTTCGGGGCTAAGCGCGAGGAAACCAATTGCTCGATCTCTGATCGGAAAGTAGTCTCTTTCTCTGACGACTTCATCTGCAAGTCGTACACCATCGACATCAGAGATTGCAAGGTGGTCGTAAGTGCCTCCAGATGAGGCGGTTGCAAAGAGGTTGATGGAGCTGGTTCCACCACAGCCGCTGAAGAAACCGATACCGCTTCAGCATTCTCAACCTCGTTAGAAGGAGGAACAACTGCCTCCTGTTCTAACTCTTCTACGAGAAGATTCTTCTCAGTCTCCTCGGAAACGACAGACATATTGTCGTCCAGATGGATGTTCTCCAAAGCATCCGCCACGTCAGGGTCTCCAGGTTTCTGAACCGGGAGTTGCACCAAGGGGATCGCAGGTTTAGTCTGGGGAATGACGGCATCGTCACGAGCTCCGGGGAAGAGACAGTCCCTCATCCTAACATTAGGAAGGTATGGGCCCGAGGTATTCTTTTGAAAACCTCTAACCCATTTCCGCAGCGTAATCCTAGCTGCATCCCTAGACTCCGCAGACTTCTGATCATCAAAAGACTCCTTAACCAACTTGTCACAAACAGTACAAACCTCTGGGTCCCAGTACTTAAGGGCCCCTTTGGTGACAGAACAGCGGGCGTGAGACCTACACATGCCATGTCCATAGAAGTCCTTGCTGCGGACCCTACAAAAGTTGTTCCCGCACTCGGGATGCTCCTCCTGTAAAGAAAGAAAAGCAAATGAGTTTTCTGAGAAATTCCAAAATTTCAACATAATACATTTATTATATTTAGCTTGGATAGGGTAAGCTATAGTAGGAAAGACACCCACATGTGTTTCCCATCCAGCCATTTGCTATGACCCCTTCCCGTATTGAACCATGAAATTCACAAGGAATTAAATAACAGAGGGAATATCCAAGATATGTAGTGTCTACTTGACACATCCTCTTATAATGTTCAAAACAGTGGATAATTTTAATGGATATAACCATTAAAATAAGAGAGAATCATCTCTCTATGATGGTCTCACAAATGGCTACACAAGAACCACTTGTAGGTTGGAAAAATTTTATCATATTTTTCTGGATACAGCAGTTGCCGGTGGCAGTATACCGCCGACACTGCCGGCCCCGCCGACGCTGCCGGCCCCGCCGACGCTGCCGGCCCCGCCGACGCTGCCGGCCCCATCGACGACATCGGTATGTAGGGCCAGACCTGCCGACGTCGTCGGCATGATGGGCTAGTCAGCATATGCCAGCAGGGCCTGCTAGCCACTGCTGGCTACACTATGGGTGGAAGGCATTGGCCATCTGCCGACAAGCTACTCAGTTGCCGGCAGGCAGGCCTACCCACTCACCAACGGCATCGATCAACGATGTCCGAGGTAAGAGAAACAGCGAACTGTTAGCCTAGCCAACCCAAATTGTCGGCAGAATAACTGCTGACTACAGCCCATGATAGAAAGAAAGAGAGAAAGATAAGGATAGAAGACGGCAAAGAATCAGCTATGACGTTTACATCCTGAAAGAGTGTGCCAGTGGAAGAGGGAAATCAATTCGGGCTTCCACTCAACCATATCCCATCTTAAGGGATATGGAAGGCATTCCAAGGGAGGACTCTAAGGAACACTCAAAGATATGAGGTTATCTGTCAGTAACCTAACCAGGCACTGACAGAAAAACTCATGCCAGGTCTACAGACGTACAGAGGAGCCTATGTAGAACCACGGCCATAAGTGTGTTGGACCATTCAACACGAAAGAGATAGCGGGGAAGGGGTGAAATGTCCAAAGTTGAATCAATACCCAAGCAATTACTTAACTTGAAGGATTCTGTCCTCGTAAAAGCCTCAACTAGGGGAAGTTAATTCCCCAGGTTGGGTAGGCAATAAGAGAACGTCCGAAAACGAACTCAAGAGAACAGAATCTCGTACCAGGAGTCTAAACCGGGAAGAAACCTATCCTCCCATTAAAAACCCCCGATACAGGACTGTCTGCTAGACCACAAAGAGGAAATTGTGCAACAATAACCTCTACAAGATCTAGGGAGGCAAGCCTCCTGAACAGCAACTAGCCCTACTGGAATACCGACAAGCTACTCAGTTGCGGGTATAAATCCAGGTAGCTAGATGCCAACACAGACTTACTCTGATGTCCCGTCCCCAACTCCAAACTCAATGCTGACAAGCTATTCAGTTGCCAGCTCAGAGAAAAGGAGAGGGAAACGAAACGCCACAGAAAATTTACCCAACCATAGGTTACAGTAAACTAACAGAGGATAGCCTAGGCTAATTACTCTTATAACTCATAGAGATAGTATTGACTTAAACGGGCAATGATATCTATCTTACCCCTAAAGACAATACAAGAGTAATGGGGACATATAAAGTATACTAAAGCACTCAAACTATTAAGCTAGGGAGCTTAGAGAAACGTTCTACGTAACTCTGGTATACTAAAATGGAAGAGGAAAAGAAAATAGTAATATCTTAATTGTATAAAATATTGCCTGAGCTTCAATACAACTTTACCAGGAAGGTTATATCATGCATAAGGTGTGAAAGTGCCTAGGCTAGAAGCCTAGCACTCGTGAGGCTCAAAATTATCGCCAAATTCACGACAACAATGACATAATATAAAAATCCCTAGCTAAAATACTAAATAGCTAAAGTTATTAAAGCAAAGATGCCGGGAATATCGTTCTTGCTACCTAAATGAACAAAAGAACGATCGCGTCATGACGCCATCCGGCTGGCAGCAGCTCTTGTTACGTTAATTACGATATCAATCGAAAAGCAAAACTGGCAAGAGCTTACATTTACACAATTCAAAGATATTACTTAACTTTCCAGAAGCTGATGAAGCTGGGGAATCCATAATTCAAGCAGAAAAGCTTCAAAAGTAGCGAGATAACACAGGGAAAAACTGGTCAGCAAAGCTACGAACGAAAGAATGGTTTGGTGGCGCCGTGATGCGGCGGATGGCTGAACTATTGACAGTACTTTAGGAGAGTCGAACAGTTTTACCTCTTGAACGACTCTCTTATTTTCTTGCCACTTTTTCCTCTCGAAGTGAAAGGCTATTTGGGGTGTAAATAGCTATGAGATGTGTCAAGTTACGTCCTTACGCGATATCCCTTGAAGGAATTTAAGGGATACTCGCTCCAGGAGTTAGAATTCTGGATACCTTCGGTAAATTCTCTGGGATATATCACTGTAGTCACATATACTTAGGAAGCTACTAATGAAGGAACTTCCATCAGCACGACATGGCCTAAGCCCAAAAAAGGAATCATCTCGTACAGAAACCTTCGACAGTGAACTAAGGAGGCTATGTCTGCTCTTAGTCTAGCAAGGGAATCTCAATCACAATGCTAGACAGAAACAGACCCAGACTAAGAACTCTGATGTCCTGCCCCTTCCTGAAGCCAGACTTACTGGAAACAGGAAAGAACAGAAACACCCTAATATAGTTGTATCTAAAAGTCAATTCAGATAAACCATTAGGGTTAAGCCCAAGGCTTAAGCAGAGGGAAAGGGGTTGCACACATTCTCCAAGGAGAAGAGAGCAACCGGGGAGTGTGAGAAAGTATACTAGGGCCCCATAGACAACTAGCCTAGGCGCGAAGAGAATCGATTACCTAAATCACCGAAACTCACTCGTATACTATCTTGGAAGAAAATCAACATATATTAAATGTATAAAACTGCCTAAAGCTTCAATAAGATTTTAAAACACTCGGAAATCTGAATATCATGCTGGAAAGTACTAGGGCCAAACAACTAGGCTACAAGGTCTAGCCTAAGCCAGAATCGGCAAATCATTCGCCAAAACGAAAATACTAAAAGCATCATATAAAGAAATCCTATGTAAAGCTGAATAGCTAAAATTATTAAAGTGAAACAGCCGGGAACGTCGCTCTGGCTAACTAAATGACTCATGCATGACGAGCGACAGCGTCCAGGACGCCTCCGGTAGGCAACAGCTCTTGTAACGCAGATATCACTATCAAATTATCTTAAAATTACCAAGAGCTTACATTTATACATAAAAGAGATAATACTCAACTTATCAGAGGCAGAAGAAGTTGGAGAAAGCACAGGGAAAACACCGAGTTGTTGAGCTATGCAAAAAGGAATACAGATGGCGCCGTCGGCGGCGCTATGCACGCTTACGAAACGAGAGAGGAGAGGTACCTTGCGAGCGGCTCTCCTTTCTTTCTCGTTTTTCGTTTTCTTGCCACTTGACCCCTTCGAAGTGTTAATTCTGTTCGGGGTACAGATTGCTATGTGGCGTGTCAAGAATACGTCC
>NC_090732.1:61636345-61646345 GCF_036898095.1 Palaemon carinicauda | reverse complement strand
TTGTACGATTGGCTATTTAGCTACTCAGTAAACTTGAAGAACAGGGAAAATAATAGAGTGCAAGGTTTATCAAGATTGGCTATTTAGCTACTCAGACAACTTGGATCATAGGGAAAACAATTAACTCTGGATGATATTACGATTTTCTCTTTAGTTACTCAATAAACCTGGAGCACTGGGAAAATAGTAGCCTGGGGTGGTTATTACGACTGGCCATTGAGCTACTCATTAAACTTGAACAAGGAAAATGAAAGAGTATGATGGTTATTACGATTGGCTATTCACTATAGCTACTCAGATAACTTGGATCACAAGGAAAACAGTAGATGCCAATGGTTATATTTTGATTGGCTATTTAGTTACTCAGCAAACTCGGAGAAAAGGAAAAACAGGTGACTCCTACGGTTATTGCGGTTTGCTATATAGTTTCTCAGAGCACACGGAAAATAGTACACTCGAGTGGTTATTACATTTGGCTATTTAACTACTCAGCAAACTCAAACCACATGAAAAAAACACTCTCGTGGTTATTATGATTGACTATTTAGCTGCTCAAGAAAACCCAAAGTGATTAAAAATAAGCAGTGTTCCTCACGGTTAGTCTCTAAGTGAATGATATAATTAGTATTTGATTCCTATGAAGTAATCAAATTTATGGATCATTAACAAACAAGCATGAGTTATTCATAAAATCAATTTCTATAAGATACCAATACACTGATTTATTATTATTATTATTATTATTATTATTATTATTATTATTATTATTATTATTATTATTATTATTATTATTATTATTTGCAAAGCTACAGCCCTAGTTGGGAAAGAGGTATGATATAAGATCAACGGCTCCAACAGAAAAATAGCCCAGTGAGGAAAGGAAATAAGTAAATGAGAAGTAATTAACAATTGAAATAAAATATTTTAAGAACAGTAACGATATCAAAATAAATCTTTCATTTATAAACCATAAAAACATTGTAAAACCATGATCGAAATAAGTTAGAATATTGCGCCTAAGTGTATCCTTAAGCAATAGAACCCTACCCCAGGGCAGTGGAAAACCATAGTACAGAGGCTATATCACTACCCAAGACTAGAGAGCAATGGTCTGATTTTGGAGTGTCCTTCTCCTGGAGGAGTTGCTTACCATAGCTAAAGAGTATATTATATTCTTAATAAGAGGTAAGTAGCCACTGAACAATTACAGTACAGTAGGTAACCCCTTGATCAAAGAATTGTTTGGTCAGTTCAGTGAGGACAGAGGAGAATATTTAAGAAATAGGCCTGATTATTCGATGTATGTATAGGCAAGGGGAAAATGAGCCGTACCCAGAAAGAGGGATCCAATGTAGAACTGTCTGCCCATTCAAAAGACAATATAACTCTCTAGCGGTAGTATCTCAATGAGTGGCTGTTGCTCTGATCCAGCTATTACATTTACCATGCTAGTAGTAATGATTTATGAAATATTTCTGAATAACTGTGTAAGAGCTAATTTTAAAATATAATTTTAAATTTTTTTGTCAATAATTGTTATACATTATACACATTAAGGATTCTTATATTTCTATGATGATGCATAAAAAAAAAACACCTGTTTCGATATCCTGACATCCTAACACCACTTAAAAACTCAAAAACCTTTAATTTTGAGAAACACAAATATTGTGTAATAGATTGCCTCCAATTCCAAAGATTTCATGTAGTTACGAATATCAAGTTATTGCATGTGATCACTAACGCTCACATTGATTACATGTATTCATTGAAAATTCTAGTAATTTCATGAAATCACTTATATATATTCTTACAAAGCTGGTCTAACATAATTAGGTTAATTTATTCATGTATTTCGTTAGAGAATTTGAGAAATATATAGCTCGCTCGTAAGGTGAGTTCCATTCTCGTAGGATTAAGTAAAGGTATGTAAATTACATAAGACTATCGTCATTCATTTAGTTATATTTTCATTCAGTTCTGTATATGTAAGTGTACGTTATTTCAAAGAATTATATTTTAATTTCACATAATTTTGTTACGAAGTCTTATGTAACCTTGTTAAAAGTATGTATGACACACATGAGATATGATGTATGACAAACGGTAGGGACTTCTTCATGTTTCCACGTGGTTGGAAAATGCATGAAGATTCTAGACTAAAGTTTACTCTTTTTTTTTTTTTTGTTATGAGAGAAGGTGGGCGTAGTTAGCCGAGAGTGTTGCCTCGTTAGGCAATGAATGAACCCCTACTTCCATACTGCTAACTTGGCACCCTGAGATTGTGAGAACCCGCTCAGACCATGTGCACACGCATCGTATGCATTGCTGGAAGGACCTGGAAGATTCTAGAATGAATTAAGATGATATATATATAGGACTTAGCCATGCTTAGGAAAGAGAGATCCAGCCTGACCCTGTGAAAGAGCCAATGTCTGCCAGTCCTCTCTCCAGCATCTATCCAGCCACTATGTATCTCCTCTCCAACGTGCATAGTGTTTCCTCTTAAACGTGAATAGTGATTTCTCTCCAACGTATACTATGTTTAGTGTTGTTCAATCTTTGGTAACATCATTGTGTATTTAATCTAAAGTGTAGTGTGTTGATATAAGTACATTTTATATGATAAGATTTTTGTGACTGGCCCTGTGACATTTGATTATAAAGTAAAGTGCATTTATTTTAGCTTAAATGTTTGGTAACATTATGTGAGCCCTATGGGTGTAAGATTAACAGTTACGTATATGTAATTGTAATCTTTGTTTATTTGCTATAGTGTTAAAGTGTCAACTTTTTTCATTAATTGTCAAAATTAAATATTTTCATAAATTAATTTCTAGTGAAACAAGTGATTATATAATTTTTGGAAGTGTCATTTTGCCTTAGTCTAACGTCTACTTCAGATTTAAATTTCAAGTGATTTATTTTTGGTGTTAATTTTTTAATTGCTATCTTTTTGTATAGATTATATCTATTTTTGTAAAGTGTGTATTATTTCGATCACCAATACTTATTTCAGTGCTTTGCTCGTATCCCCTGACTATGAACCGAAGTAAGAGGTTGATTCAAGAATAGGTCCCGTTGAAAGTAAAGTAATCACCCAGGTTTTTTTTTTCTTTTTGAGTGTAACGTAACGAGACCTTTAGATATTCAATGATCATAGATATCATAGTCTGGGAGTAACGTATTATTCTCAGAGCTCGGAGGTCTTGTCTTGTGTATCAAATTATCTTATATAAAGCAGGTGTGTGTGTAAATACATATATATATATATATATATATATATATATATATATATATATATATATATATATATATACATATATATATATATATATATATATATATATATATATATATATATATATATATATATATGTGTGTGTGTGTGTGTGTGTGTGTATATATATATATATATATATATATATATATATATATATATATATATATATATATATATATATATATATATATATATGTATATACAGTATATATATAAACATACATACATATATATATATATATATATATATATATATATATATATATATATTCATATCTATGTACATATATATTTAAAGGGAGGGTTGTTACTCACATTTTAACTAAAGTCATATGGTGCTATTAGGCTACTAAGATTCTTTATATTCCATTTTGTATTGCGACAAATAGGCGACCGATTAAAAGTACTTAAAAAGAACATAGGTACCAAAACGTATTTATCTAGATCAGGAAATGGATGGAAATTTGTAAAGAACTGAGAAATTTATCAAATAAGACAAAAAATGTCTTGTAGAGAAATCACAAAATTAACAGACGAAGAATGTTAAAGCTGAAAAACAGGGAATATTGGATAAAGTCTAAAGACAAAGAGCGGAGACTGAAAGAAAGTTCATGAACTTGATGCAATAAAATTCAGGGCCAAGAGTGGTATTGGTACTTGAGTGGGCAAACAAGCTCCAATCAAACCCAATTGATTAGTATATAGCCCAAATTGCCCAGATACAATGAAGATTACTATGAAATGGACAATTCATCAAAAGTTTTGAGAGTCTTGCAAAGAGCCAAAGGTTGGCCTAATGATCTTTTCTAGTATATCATCCAGATATTGTTTTGAACAAAAGCAGCGCCGAGAACCTTGTTTTAAGATATTAGATGAAAAGATGGATTTGGAAAGAGCTTATGTTAGAATGTATACCAATCTGTGGCAAGGTTAAATACACATTCTAGAAGATGGATCGAAATGGCTGGATGTGGAAAAGAATTTAGTGATTTAGTGGACTTATGATTATTGTCGATGCTTGTTTGACCGATATAGTATTATTTTTTAGGGAATGAATAACAAAGGATATCACTGAGATGATGAAGCTTGCAGATACCTGCTTAAAAGCTCAAGAGATAAGTATAATTGAAGACAAGAAGCCAATGAAGAAGTCTAGTTTGGTTAACCATAGGTCCAGTTGCTAAAAGGTAGTGAAGAGAAACAGAATAACAAGCGTGACGGTAGGTACGTTGTATGTCATAAACACGAGCACTTACCAAAAACCATTTGTAAGGGGAAAGTAAATACCAGTGGAATTTCAAGCAAAATCAGTCAGTGTTATGGTACTGGATGAATGAATTATTTGTAAGGACGTTGGTAGACTATGTAAAATAAAGAATGTTCAAGTTGGTAGATGAAGATAAGCTACAGTTATGTTTGGATGAAGCAAGATACACTGAGCAAAGGCAAAGGAACCAAAATACGATGTATAGCCGTATTACAAGATACCGGTTGCACAAGTGCACGTTTATGAAGGAGTTTTGCAGCTGAGGACCAAATGACTGATAAAAAGTGGGTCTTTTCACTGATTGACATGGGTATCTAATGATATCCAGTTGCTGAAATTAATGCATAGACATCCTACTACAAAGGACAACCTTATCTATTTCATAACTCTCGGAAATATTCCAAGTATGAAGGATCTAGAGTTGTCTAAAGCTCACGATGTTAATTTCAAGAAAGTTCTAAAGCAGATAGCAAAAAGAACGAGCCAGACAATATCGGCGGATAGATGAATAGGAAAAGAGTTATTTGTACTGAGCATTCATGGGCAGGACACGAGTAAAATAAAAGACTACAAAGACTACGCCATGAAATTGGTTTCCGATACTCCAAAGGCATTCTATTATTATTATTATTATTATTATTATTATTATTATTATTATTATTATTATTATTATTATTATTATTATTATTATTATTAAAAGTCTACAAAAACTACTGCATGAAATTGGTTTCCGATACTCCAAAGGCATTTTATTATTATTATTATTATTATTATTATTATTATTATTATTATTATTATTATTATTATTATTAAAATAATAATAATAATAATAATAATAATAATAATAATAATAATAATGATAATAATAATAATAATAATAATAATAATAATAATAATAATAATAATGATAATAATAATAATAATAATAATAATAATAAATAATAATAATAATAATAATAATAATAAAAGCATCACTAATAATAATAATAATAATAATAATAATAATAATAATAATAATAATAATAAGAGCAAAAATAACAATGGCAATGATAGTTATAATCTTCTTAATCCTCTTGCACTAACAGGATGCAAAGGACCTCATTGAATTCACACCATATATCTCTTTCCTGTGCCACTTCTCTGCCCACCTCTTCCCCAGCGGCTTCAATTCACGTACATCCTTAGTCTAGTTGGTAGAGGGGGTCTGCGTGCACCCCCCGGAAATCAATTTCTAATTGATGTCTTCCTATGGGGAAAAATGTGTAGAAAACAGTTTGCTATGTTAAAAATTTGAAATATTGTCCCACGTGCCTATTTTATGCAAATTAAGCCGCCATTACATGAAAATACTAAAATCGCTATAACTCCGCCAATGCAACAGATAACTGCAAAAATAAGGTGTCTAGACCCAGGTTTTGAGGGTCTAGCATCAATATAAAACCAGTCTCATAGTGACCACATGTGTTCCTGACATGTAAGATATGCAAATTAGTGCCGCCATTACTGAAAAACCTATTTTTACCATATCTTTGCAAATGTTATAGCAATCGTGAAGAACGTGTTGTCTGTACCCTTGTTTTATGGGTTGATGTTTATTATTAGACTATATTTGAATGTGCCTTTTGCTTATTTGTTTTATTATAATGAGATATAGTCAGGTAATGAGAGATTCTGAGGGTACTTACCAATTAGTGTTTATTAAGCAGTGAAATATTTTTTATCATTTCATCATAGGTGGCAACACTTTACTGAATAGGAGAGGATGTGATTCATTGAATCCGTGTCATTTATATTGGATGAAGCAGTGTGTTTTTCAGCAATTTATGAATCATTCTAGGTTTATCTTTTCTAGGTTTATCATAATTTAGTCTGCTTATAGTCAGATAGGTAAAAGGTGTTTATATAATCTCTCAAGCTCTATTTGATAAGACAATTAATGCAATTACTTGCATGACTTAGTGTCATTGGTAGTAATATTTCAAAACACTTCATCATGTTGGTTATAGGCCTATACTTCTCATTTCAGAGTAATAGTTTTGGTATAAGTTCGCCATCATGCCAAAGCGAAGGAATGCTGAATCTGCCAGCACTGAACGCACCAGCCTGAGCAAAAAGCCTGCTTCACCTGCACCTGTATGCATGCTTCATGTGTTATCCATCTCTGATCATGGGCCTTTTACCCCACTCAGTAGAATCAAAGGAACTGCATTTGATAAACTAAAGCACCTTCATGAAATCCGGGACCTGCGGCTCTGTCAGCCACATGCATCTCCCTATCGTATGCAGTCTGTATGCGACCAGATTCCTGAGACTGTCCCCGAGGACCTTGAAAATAATGGGTATCACCGTCAGTGTTATCAGCGGTTCTCTGGCAATCTGCATCTTATAGAAAATAAGACAACTGAGGAACCACAGGCATCCACCTCGCTATTGCATTCACCTCGTAGACATTCAACTGGACCTGTCTTTTCAGAGGAGTGCATTTTTTGTGAGAAAGTAGAGATCAAAGGTGCTGATCGAAAAACTGTACGACCTGTCCATTTCTCATCTTGGAGAAACAAGGAAAATGCATGGGAACAAATTGAATCGAGAGCTGAAAAAATGGGCATGTTTCGGCTTCATAGACGTGTGAAAAATGTAGACCTCTTTGCTGTAGAAGCAAAACATCACCCATCATGTTTGAGATCATTCCACACCGCATTTGCTAACTTTGAACGCGGGGTTAACAGAGCAAATGACCCAAAGCGTACTGAACACGCGAAGATTTCGGCCGCTTATGAGAAGGCACTGAATTTTGTACGGGAGCACATTCGAACTCATGTCATCCAACGGAATGAAGTCCTGCGTCTAACATCATTGCGCTTGCTCTATATTGAAGAACTGAAACGCAATGGGCAGGAGAATGAAAACTACCGCTCAGAGAAACTCCTGAAACGTCTACAAAATGATTCAATCAAGGAGCATGTGTCCTTTCTGAAGGTTGATCATGACAAACTTGATGCAATTTCATTTTGGCTTGTGTACAATTCCAATATTTCGGTTAACGATGCTTTAGCACAAGCTTACACGCTTGGTAGCAAAGACAAATACCAAAACGCTGCTCTGCAGAGCGGCCACCAAGGAAGCTTCTTCGACCCAATCAAAAGGAAGAAACTCAAGACCATGGAGGCATGCAACAAGAAGATCAAGCTCACATCATCGCAAGGAAAGGTAAGTTTATATTTCATTGAGCAAGTTATGTATTGTTAAGGGACTTTTGTACAATCTGTATTACAATATGAAATTATAATATATATTGTTATTTCAGGTCATACAGTATCAGGAGCAAAGCAATGTTGCATTCCTTCTCCTTGTGAAGTCACAGTGCCTAGATGAACCAATTGACTTGGATGAACTCATGAAGTACAGCCTGATGCCAGTGCCTCCAAGTATTGGAACATCAGATGGATTTTTTGCGAAGACCAACAAAGCCACCATTCTGCACTACCTGATGGAAGAGTTCAACCAAGATGAGCTGCCTTATCCAAAGGATGCCCTATTCATCCAGGATGGAATGGCACTTCTCCATGTCCTTTCTAACTTGCCCCCGACCTGTGGGGAGATCTGCCTTCAGATACTTGACCAGATGATTGCCAAAAAACATTTCTTGTTCTCAACTGACAGCTATTTTCCGGGATCCATCAAAGCTCAGGAAAGACTTCGACGTGGCAGCTCAGAGAGGATCATTCTTGCCGGACCAGCAACAAGAAAGCCATACGACTTCAAGGTGTTCCTTGCAAATGACGACAACAAGAAGCAGCTCTGTCAACTCATGCTGCAGGTATGGAGTGGCCAACAGGCGGCATCTAGACTGGAGAGAACCGAGATGGCAGTACTGATTGTCGAGGGGAGAGCTCATCAGTTCGTTTCCAAAGAAGGCAAGGTATGTGAAATTGCACCTTTATTTTTAGGATGACTACATTCATTTACATGTTAATCCAAAATATGCTCAATGACCTTTTTTGTTTCAGGTCGAGGTGCTTGAGATGCCCACTATATACAGTAACCAGGAAGAGACAGATACGAGAGTGGTGTTGTACCTACATCATGCTGCTGCTCTTGGTTACAAGAATGCTGTGGTTAGAACCCCTGACACGGATATCTTCGTGATTCTACTCTACCATGCCCATGCTATCAAACTGACTGTGTACCTTGATACAGGATCAGGAAAGCAACGTCAGCTCATCAATGTATCTGAGCTTGCACAATCATTAGGGGAGGACTACTGTGCTACCCTTCTTGGCTTCTATGTCTTCACTGGGGAGGATTGTACCAGTGCTTTCAAAGGAAAAGGGAAGGTCGGTCCACTAAAAAAGCTTGAGAAGAACCCGAGATTCCACAAGGTGTTCAGAGAACTTGGGAATGACTGGAGCATAAATGGCCTAATGTTGAACCAGTTAGAACAATTCACTTGCTTGATGTACAGCCAAAGTCGTGATTTGTCTGTGGATGCCGTCCGATCTAAGATGCTTCGAAAGATGGTAGGAGAAAATGAAAAATTAACATTGAAATCTAAGGTGGACTTTGCTCGCCTCCCTCCATGTCTTTCAGCATTGAAGCCCCATGTCCAGCGTGTGAACCACCGGGTTTGTTTGTACAAACGAGCTAACGAACCCATTTGTGAAAAGCCAAACCCCTACGACGAGGGCCAGGGATGGATAAAGACAGAAGAAGGCATGCTGGAACCATTGTGGTCATGTGGTCCAGTACTACCTACCTCACTAGTTGATCTCCTTGAAACTATTGATGATCAGGAGGAAGCAGAAGATAATTGCGAAGACGAAGAAACAGATTCATTTGACTTCGACAGCGATGAAAGCGATGACGATTGAAGCTTGTGATGACAGGGAACATTTAGATGATTTCCAGAAGCATCTATATCTTAATTTTTTTTTCTTCTTAATGTGCAAATGACACTTGTGATGAAAAAACGACTGGTCTTATGATGTTCTTTCACCCTTAAAATACGAGTACAGGCAACACGTTCTTCACGATTGCTATAACATTTGCAAAGATATGGTAAAAATAGGTTTTTCAGTAATGGTGGCACTAATTTGCATATCTTACATGTCAGGAACACATGTGGTCACTATGAGACTGGTCTTATATTGATGCTAGACCCTCAAAACCTGGGTCTAGACACCTTATTTTTGCAGTTATCTGTTGTATTGGCGGAGTTATAGCAATTTTAGTATTTTCATGTAATGGCGGCTTAATTTGCATAAAAAAGGCACGTGGGACAATATTTCAAATTTTTAACATAGCAAACCGTTTTCTACACATTTTTCCCCATAGGAAGACACCAATTAGAAATTGATTTCCGGGGGGTGCACGCAGACCCCCTCTACCAACTGTACTACCTGGTCTAACATATCTTTCCTTCTTAAACTATGCCCCATCCATCTCCATCT
>NC_090732.1:61606345-61631345 GCF_036898095.1 Palaemon carinicauda | reverse complement strand
CGTGCTCTTATAACCTTTTCAACTAATATATTAAAGAGAAAACTCAACGTGTTATCTCACTTTTACCACATTATACAATCACTGTTTCACTGGAAATTAAATTTTACACAAATATCTAATAATTTTAATCAAAAAAAATAGTCAGCCTTTGACACTCTAATGATGAAACTCTTGTAGAAATTACATAAAGTAACTGATAAACTCACAAGATTTTAGCTCACGCAAACTTTTAACCAGATAGCAGTACAAATATACTTCACATTTTCACATAAGTATCATATGGCTAATTTCAAAGATTTACACAATAACAGCACTCACAACACAATAAATTTAAAATAACTTTAAAAGTTTCTCTAACGTCTGAACACACTACACACAATATACGTTGGGTAAAGATTTGTTCACTTTGGAGAGGGGACACAATCTAGGTACTTGACAGAGAGGATGAACTTTGGCTCTTTCACAGGATAGGCTGGTTCTCTTCTGTTGAAAGGCATCCCTAGGGGTGCATTTATATTGACCTAATTATTCTAGATTTTTCTAATTCAGGGGTCTAGAAGCTTGTGGGCCGTGCCTTGTGGCGTAAGGTTGCTAACAATCTGTATCAAACAGGAAAATCTAACCTTGCTTGCAAGGCAACCCTCTCTCAGCAGCTCCATCCACGTACCTCCTTGAAAATAAAAGGAAAGGAACCTTCTAAACACATGGCAAATATAACACTTGCGTAATCTCTCACAAACATGACACAATACCTCATGAAAGCATGAAAGAATTACATATGTCGTTGTTTATACCTTGTATGGTTCGTTCAGCACACTTAAACAGATTACGTAAGACTTAATAACGAAACACGTGAAATAAAAATTTAATTCTTAAAAATAACGTAAATCTACGCATACAGACTTGAATGAAAAATACAGTGAAATAAACGACGAAAGTCTTACGAAATTTGTATACAGTTACCTATACCTACAAGAGAGGAGCTCATATATATATATGTACACATCTCTCTCTCTCTCTCTCTCTCTCTCTTTTATATATATATATATATATATATATATATATATATATATATATATATATATATATATATATATATATATATATATATATATATATATATATATATATATATACATACATATATATATATATATATATATATATATATATATATATATATATATATATATATATATATATATATATATACTGTATATATATATGTATATATATATACATACTTATATATATGCATATATATATATATATATATATATATATATATATATATATATATATTAATATATATATAAATATAAATATTTATATATATATATATATATATATATATATATATATATATATATATATATATATATATATATTGTATATGTATATCATATATAAATAAATATATATATATATATATATATATATATATATATATATATATATATATATATATATATATATATATATAAAAGTATGTGCATATATATATATATATATATATATATATATATATATATATATATATATATATATATATATATATATACAGTATATATATATGGACACATATATATATATACGTGTGTGTGTGCATGCAAATAAGCATATATATATATATATATATATATATATATATATATATATATATATATATATATATATATATATATATATATATTTATACATATAAATATATTTGTATATATATATATATATATATATATATATATATATATATATATATATATATATATATATATATATATATATATATACTAAAAACACATGGTATCGTTGACCTTCAAATGTCCCAAATTATATTAGTGCCATAAATCATCATTTCAACACAATCATTTCTAACAATGAAACATACTTAGTACATAACAAAGACATTCTATGAATTTGAATCTCATATGGATTTTATTTTCATCTTAAGAACTTAAATATATCAACTGTGTTGCCTTTTAAAAGGTAAGTTATAATAATCAAGTGACAGGAAACTAACATCTCGTTGTTAAAAATATTCTTCAAAAAATCATTTACAGACTATTTCCATTAAGTCACCTTATATTTCCTTTCTTTCAGGGATTCATCTACTGCACAGGCATAAATATAATTTCGTGTGTTCTCCACACTTACTCTTTTCACTTCAAAATGAAAGGGTGCAATGGATATACTCTACATATGAACTTGATGTGCACTATTTACTGTGTAACTATTATGTGACTAAAAATACCCTTAGAACACTCAGCTTCTCTAAGTTCACTCCTGGTGCACATTTTACATCTTTACATAGTTTAATCTTTCGTCTCTTCAATTTATTATCTATATCCAGTTTGACTTTAGCACATAGCTCATCTTTTTGCTTCATAAATTGTTTAGATTTTGACCCTTTCTTCACATTCATATAAGTTAACTTAATCAACATTCAAATCATAATCGTAATCATTATTTACATAAATGTTTATCATTGTTACTTTTGTTACGCAAAATATCACTCAAGGCATCGCCTATAAAAATGCAATAACAACTCTCATGCTCTTTTAAATCAATCTTGTAAATCAATCATTACACTTGTAAAATATCAATCACTTATGGGTTTTTATTCATCATGACTGTAAAAAAAATCTAATTTTACCTTCTTTTGTATTTTAATACGCTATACGGTCACCTAATTAATTGAAGACATTTATCATTTGGACCTTCGTTTATATTCATGGAATACATAGGCTACACATGTTTAAGTTCTAGGATAACCCACTTCACCCAATCCAAATATTTATTCATTTGTTACCCTAAATATTTCTGAGTAACCAGAATTTTTTATGTTATTTCAACAAGAAATTTATTAGTCTTTCTTAATTCTGTCTAACAAATACCCGGTGTTTTCCCATATAACGAGTCTTCCAAAGAAAAATCGTCATTTTCAAAATAGTCAATATCTGTTTTCTATGTTGGTCTATTTAAAAAGTTAAAGTTGCGGGTTTTAGGTCTCCACAGAGACGCTTTACATCGTCCTCCTCGGGCGACCATTAGCCAGCAGGGACTATCACTAGTCCCCTCTAACCTCCCCCCCCCCAGGTGCCTACCCTGGGAGTACCCCCCCCCCCCCCCCCCCCCGGTAGAAGGTCTCACGGTTTTCGCGTCCCAGGCAGGGACCGAACTCGGGACCTCTATAATAGAGATCCGCGACGCTACCAACCTTGCTATCCGGAGTATTTAGTGTTTGCAGGACATCGTCAACCCCTTTCCCTTTATTTGATTTGCCTCTTTTATTTCTCCATTTGAACTTGACTTATAGTGGATTATTTCACCTTTCCCACTTTGAGAAAATATTGCACAGTTTTCATTGAATCACTAGTAAATCCGGGTGCATTGTCCGAGAAATATATCTCGAGACACGAATGTCTAGTCATTTATCCAGGTCTCAGATTCTTCTGCTAAAAACTCTTGAACCCTTTCTTTATAAACTAAAATTCTATGAAGACCAGTATGTTTTTTTTTTATTGCATGTCAAGTTTTGGGAACAAAGTCCCTGGTAGTCCATTAGTATCACCACTATGGGATTTAAAAATACAACCGTGCTTTCCAAAAGGATTCTAACTTTTAAATGACGTTCATACTTCTTATATGTGGGAATAAATTTATAATCTCAAGCATCTGCTTTAGGTCAATAATTGATGCATCATTAAATGCGTCTTTGATTACTCTGTGTTCTACTAACTTGTCCGTGAGTTATTGATAATACTTTGTTAGTATGTCAGGAATTTCTATTCTTGAACAAGTATTTTCTCCCTAGTCTTTGAATGTATTCCTTTTGGTAAATTGCAATTTTTTATATATGATTCTTACTTGGGAGTATGTTACCTATAACATTTCTAATAACCGCTTGGTTTCTCTTGTTTTATTTTAATTCTCCTAAATCTAAGTCTCTTATCTTACAACTGAAACAAAATATTGGTAGTGATAATGCTCTTAACCTCTTCCTGTCCTCTAAATAATCCTTTTTCTATAATTTTAAACCTACCAATAATGCATTTAAATCCTAGACAAATATCCAATGATTTAAGGATCCCTCAATTCCTTTCATTAAATCATCAACAAAATCCCTTCTGGGACAATAAATCACAATAATTTTCATGATTAATAGGTACATTTACTCTATGTCCTAACATAAATCCTTAAGCTTCTCTAGACCATTAAATACGTAATCTATCCTTTGCGGTTCTATTTCATTTATTTACAATTACTATCATAATTCACTACCCTCCTTCGAGTTTCATCTCTACAATGAGACATTTCTTTTATATTTATGAGATATCAGACATTGTTTTTATAACTCCTTGGTAAGAGATCGGGTTGAACTAATGTAGGATCAAAAATTTATTTCTCTTAATTGTTATATCTTTCTATTTCGTTTGCATACGACTTCTTTATAGGTTAATTCATTGTTTATTTTAGTTGGAACTCTTTAAGTCTACCTTAACTATCGCCTAAAATGCCTATTCTCTGCCTAGTTCTCATCTATCCCTACATCTATGCTCCTTAAGGTAAATCTTGCCCCTTTTGATTGCCTAACTGTAATCCCTACTCCTGTGTATAGAAGTCATTTCCCGCCATTCATATGAGGTATTTTTCGGAGCAGCATTAATTAATAAGGCGTGAATTCATTTCCCTTCATCTGAACTACCTAACTGTCTCCTTTGACATCCTATTTTTAGTTAACCCATGTTTTTTATACATATGCTTTTATATATCTAGCTTTTTATATTTCAGTACTGATCAGGCTTCATATTTCGTTTGCATATTAGTATCGTAACTCATTTATTATTTATAGTCCTATATCTTCATTTTAAATCGCTTTGCCTAACAGCAACATATTTCTTTTCAACTCATATGCCTATAGCAAAACTAACCCCTAGGTTCATTTGCCTATAACACTATTTTGCTTGTAATTCCTTTTTATACATGCTATTCTATTCTATTCACGTTATGTATCTGTCGACATTTTATTTTTATCGTGACTTACGATGAAATCACGATAGTGTATTTATAAAGACCAGTAAACAGTCATTTATCTTTTATTTTGTAAGGGAAATATTATGAACATTATGCAATGTGAGATGCGTAGAAAATTATAATTAGTGTATTGAATTATTTTGTAATAATATAATATTTCTTTTTGTCAAAGTTTTTTGTGAGGTCAAATATATTAAATAGTTGTTTGACTCTAAGCAATCGTTAACGAGTTGTTAAAGTTTGTTTTGACGAATGCGGGTCGGGCATGCGTAGATCTCAGTCGTCTTTGAGTAATGTAACGCAAAACTAGTTAGTACCGACATAGCAGTGTTATGAATCGGGTCTAGGACCCTGCGGTATCTCAACGGGGGAGGGAGAAATTAACACACCACCAAGAGAGTTCTAACCATCATGCATTAAAGCTAAGTCAAGGTTTTATAAGTGTTTTGTTATGTTAGTGATATTGAAGGGCATGCGCATGCATGCACGTTAGATATCGTTAATGACGAACATTTGTAAAATAAGACTGTACTTCGGGTTGCCGGATAGGAAATGTTACAATGAATAGTTAAGGTTAGTAATAAATATGTATATTTTTATTCCTGGTCAAATAATGATTTAAACACAACGCAATTTCTCGATTTATTGAATGATAGGAACAGAAAAGAATCCTTGAAAATCTGTTAAAGAACCTGGTAATATGTAAACCAAGTTAGGGTAAGTTTAGGTTTCCATATTTATTGAAGATTCTCTATGTTTACTATTTTGGATTCTTTTGAGTAAATATATAATGGTGCCGTGACCAGGATGTTTATTATTATTGCGGGTGATGATTGATACTGACTGATAACGTATATATTTAACATTAATATTGGTGTTAATACGTGAATATGTTTGATAGATGTTTTACCAATATTGCGCATCGTGAGAAAATGTTCATGGTGGCGGGTTGTTATTACTAGGTCGGAATTGGCAATTTAGAAAACTGTTGACACCGTACTTTTTTGCTGTGAATCATATGATGAGATTGGAAATTTTATATGCGTTATACATTCTGAATTGATCAGTGTTAATCGTTGCCATTAATTAAAACCATTTAAGTATGAAAATTATTTTTCACTAGTTGTGATTTTTATTGAAAAATAATTTAAAGTAGAAATAATTGTCATGTAGTTGAGTTTCGGCAATTCGTTAATAGTTGAAAGTGAAGTTAATAAATTAATTCTTTCCTATGGTGAAATTTTCGAGTTGTGTGAGTTTGCGCTGACATTGATAATATCGTTGTCGCACAAGGCGTCCATTTTGTCAATGATCGGGAATCCATTGATGGGTTAAACTAGTCTCGGCATTAATTAGAAATAATGTTGTCGCACAGGTGACCATCTTATTGACCGAGCAGTTAAGTTGAAGTTGTTTAATACGAAAATGGGAAAGAATTTAATATAGTTGTGCTGATAATTTTTTAATTGAATTTCTCTTGAAGTGTGTTAGTTAATTGTATTTAATGGGGTGGTTATATATGAGAAAATTGTTAAAATTTTATATTCTAGATAAACAGTTGTTTGTTGAACATGCTGAAAATTTGAAAATTTATTGGTTTTAGCTGGTTTGATAATTATCTTTGGGAAAATGTCTGAAAAAGAAGCTTTGGTGAGGTCACGAGGTGGTTACAAGGGCGTAATCACCAAATGGGTAAATAAGGTAGACTGCTATTGCTGCAGGTAATGTCAATACCTTGTCTTCAATTAAGGATTTAATTATGAAACAAATGAAGATTGTGCACGACTTGAATGAAAAGATATTAGCCTTAACCACTGAAGAGGATCGAATGAAAGAGGTGGAAGAGCAAGCAGAATATGAAGTAGTAATTGGTGAACATTGGTATAAGTTGAGCAATGCCATCACAGCGATATCAGGAAGTGGTTCTTCTGGAAATCCTTCGCCCACACATAAAACTAATGTAAGATTGCCTAAAATTGGATCTCCCATATTTCACTGGAGATGTGTTGGAGTGGAATTCCTTTTGGGAATTATACAATGTGTCGGTACACCAGCGAGGGGATTTAGGACTGATTCAGAAATTCTCATATCTGCAAAGTTTGTTCGCAGGAGATGCTCTAAAACTGATTTCCGGATTTAAGTTGGAAGCTGTGAATTATTCACAAGCTATATCTCTTCTCCGAACCACATATGGGAAAAAGGATGAGATCAAACGAGTTCTAGTAAGAAGATTATTAGAAATGGAGTCTCCATCTCCTGATTCAGAAGCATTGCAATCATTCAGAGCAAATTTTGAATGTTCGATCAGATCATTAGAGAGTGAAAACCTGGAGTTGAATGAGCTCTACACTATTTTGCTTCATGGTAAGTTGCCTAAGAGTGTTAGTGAAACTGTAAAATGCAGAAGTGGGGATGATTGGCTTGTATTTGATACATTTAAGAAATATCTGGAAGAAGAAATTCACAATCTAAGATCTTTCGTCTCAACGGATGTAAGTAAACCTGGAACTTTATCAACAATATCTACGTTTACAGTGAATCAATCACAATCTGTTAGACCTAAGAGCAAAGGAAATGTGAATAAATTTAGTTCTCAACAAACAAGAAAATGTGCATTGTGTGAAGGCGAACACTGGTGGACCCTGTGTAAAACTTATGCCAGTAAGGATAAGAAGTTGAGTCGTCTCGGGTTTTTACGATTATGTTTTGTGTGTGCATCGAATAAACACTTTAGTGCAGATTATGAAAGGCAAATTTGTGGAAACGGATGCAGATTAAAACATTATCGTGTATTATGTGATAAACAACAAACCAGCGAACCAAGTAAATCAACAAATAAATCAGCAAATAAACCTAATAATAATGGTGTGCAGGTTGGAACACTTTCCGTAAGTGATCAGGGTCAGAATTCCAAGCAGAGGTCAATTTTACCAACAGCCACAATTGTGTTAAAAGGTAAAGGAAGACATTTGGTGCGCCTTCGTGGATTATTGGACACTTGTGCAGAACGAACCTTTATCAGAAGGTCAGCGCTTAAGGACGTAGAGTATAGATCTAAAGGCACGGAAAAAATTGCCTTAAGGGGTTATATGACAAGCAAACCTGTGAACGAGTATGAAACGGTTAGTGTTTCTATACCTTATAAGGGTAGATTAATTATTATGGATTGTATTGGGGTAGATGAGTTACCAGAGTATGCTAAGAAATTCAACGTTAAACGAAATTTGAAAACGTTGTGTAAAACCAAAATTTGTCTACCGGACAAGGATTTCGATCTGCCTGTGGATAATGTCTATAACATATTACACCCCGGATTCAGAAAGGCTAGAAAATTGATATTGTTACCTACCATATTTGGATATGTTGTGACAGGGTCCTGTAATGCCCCTCCAGTGCAGGAAACCCAGGTAACTATGTTAAAGCTAGCAACTAACGAGGAAGTAATTGAAGCTACTCATAAATTTGATAGTGATATAAATAATGATTTGGATATTTTGTGGAATTTAGATAAAGTGGGAATTGACTGCAATGAATTGAAAGAACATGATCGAAAAGTTCTAGAAGACTTTGAAAGTACCATTGTATATTCTGAAATGGAGAAGCAATATGTTGTGGCCTTATCATGGAAGTCTAATAAGTCAAGGCTTCCATCCAATTTTGGCATGGCGTTGGGCCGGGTTAAGCAACAGTGTGCTAAATTTCAGAAGGATGAAGACTACCTGAACCACTATCATAAAATCCTGAAGGATCAGGAGGATAGGGGGTTCATTGAAAGGGTAAATAAAAACAATGCGGTTGAATATTGTCATTATCTAGCACATCATAGTGTACAGAAAGATAGTGCCACCACTCCAATCAGAATAGTTTTTGACTGTTCCTGGAGACAAGGTAAAAATGGATTGAGCCTTAACGACTGTCTGTGGACTGGACCACATATTACGACAGATTTGCTCAAAGTCTTATTGCAGTTCAGAACTAACAACTACGCCTGTATTAGTGATATAGAAAAAGCGTTTCTTATGGGGAAATTGAGAGAAGAAGACTGCAATTACACATGGTTTTTGTGGTTGCAATACCCAACGGATCCAAATAGCGAATTAATCATATATAGGTTTAGGGTGGTATTGTTTGGGGCTATGTGTTCTCCGTTTCTGTTGAATGCCACTATTAAATCACATCTGGCAGCTGTGAGAAAAGATACGAGTTGTACTGAAATGGTGGATATGATGAGAAGGGGATTACACGTGGACAACCTTCAATTTACCTCCAACAGTGAAGATAAATTAATAAACTTATTTTTTGGCGCAAACAAAATATTTGCACAGGCGCACTTGTATTTAAAGGAATGGATTAGTAATAGTGATCTTTTGAATGCTATTGTGGGTGCTTATCGCATAAAATCAGAAGAAAAGCAAACTTATAAAGTCTTAGGCCTAAATTGGAACATCTCTGATGATAAACTAACAATACCACTTAATCATCTTAAGACTGGTCAAACAAAACGTGAAATTCTAAGTGCAATAGCCCAAATTTATGATCCTTTAGGAATGATTATCCCTATTACGATACGAGCTAGAATATTCTTACAGGATTTGTGGAAACAGCAGTTGAACTGGGATGATCTACTTTCAGTTCCTTTATTAGAACAGTGGAATGAGTTGTCCAAAGACTTAGAAAAAAGTCTCAGTATTTCCTTCTCCAGAGGCACTAATCTGGAGAAAACGGATTATCTCCACATTTTCTGTGTTGCTAGCATAACAGCTTATGGTTGTGTGACCTATCGAGCAAGTGGTAAAACTTTGTCTCTGATTATGGCAAAGGGTAGAGTAGCACCCATTAAAGAGTTGACTGTACCTTAATTAGAATTAATGGCTTTGTTGTTAGGTGCAAGATTGTGTGAATTTATAGTTGAAACTCTTGAAGAAAATAAATTTGAGAAAATAATAATTTGGTCTGATAGTAAAGTTGCTCTGGGATGGTTAGTGACAAAGAATAATTTGCCAGTATTTGTGAAGAATAGAGTATTGGAAATTAACTCTATAACTACGGGGATCGTCTTTTCTTACGTCCCATCTTCAGAAAACCCTAGCGACTGGATTACTAGAGGAAAAGGGACAGAAGAAGTAAGAAATAACTCCTTTTGGTGGGAGGGACCTCCCTGGTTAAAATCAGAAAACCACACCTATCCTATTGATAGGACATGGGTGAAAGAAGCACAAGCACAGGATGAAGTTATTTAAGTCCATCTTGTAGGGAACAGTGAAAAAAACTCATCTGCTGAACTGGGAAAGATTTAGTAGAGTGGATAAATTTTTTAAAACTATAGCTTGGATTAGGCGATTTATTCACAATTGCAAATCAACTGGCTGTAGAAAAATTGGAAGTTTAACGCTGGAAGAAATTCAACAAGCTAAAAATAAAATGATTATCCTCTTACAAAAGGAATATTTTCCGGAGGAATATAAAGCTTTGGAAAGGGGGTGTAAAGTTTCAAAATTTACCTTATTAGTACAATTGAATCTCTTCTTGGAAGAAGGATTTATAAGATGCAGAGGAAGATTGGAACATGTCGCACAGGCGGCGGAAATAAAATTCCCAATCTTACTGCCAAAAAGTTGTTTTCTCACAAAATTGATAGTAAGGGAGCATCACTGTTTACAAGCTCACATGGGAGTAAATGCAACCGTGCCAAGTGTGAGACAGGAATATTGGGTCCCACAGCTTCGCCAATTATCCAAAAGTGTAATTCATCATTGTATAATCTGTAAGAAAACACAAGGGAGACCTTACCGTGTAAATATTGCTCCACCATTGCCAAAATTTCGGGTGCAGAGAAAACAACCCTTTAGCGTTACGGGGGTAGATTATACAGGAGCGTTGTTAACCAAGGAGAAACAGCAAAATCCTGAAAAGGCTTATATTGTGTTGATTATTTGTCCAGTTACTAGAGGAATCCATATCGAATTAGTAAAAGATCTGTCTTGCGATTCGTTTCTTATGGTGTTCCGAAAGTTTTGTAGCCGTCGGGGATTTCCTTCTTTAATGCTAAGTGACAATGCTACTACCTTTGTATCAACTTCAATTTATTTGAAAAACATGGCAGAAAGTTCCTTAGTACAAGAACACCTGAATGGTATCGAATGTAAATGGAAGTTCATACCAGCCAGAGCACCTTTGTTTGGAGCTATATGGGAAAGATTGATTGGTCTTTTGAAAACATGTCTAAAGAAGGTAATAGGTCAGGCCTTCCTCAGCTTTAGTGAACTTTCCTGTGTTGTGACTGAACTTGAAGCAATTATTAATGACAGACCCTTAAGTTATACTTCGGGAGATCTAGACCAGTTGGATATTCTGACGCCCAATCATTTGATTTTAGGACGTAGATTGAGATCTTTCCCTAGGGAAGTCATAGATTGGAAAGATGAAACTAAGAACCCTCTGTATGGTGAAAATAAGGATGTTGGAAAGCGATTTTTGTACATTACAAAAAAATGTGATGACCTGTGGAAAAGGTGGGAGAGAGAATATTTAACTTCTCTCAGAGAAACTCATCGGGTAGGAATCAGACACGAATCTTGGCCCAAAATGGTAGATGTTATGTTGATACACGATGAAGGACCGAGAAGTCGTTGGAAGCTCGGTCAAATTGACAAATTACACGTGGGACCGGATGATGTCTTGCCCGTGGTTACTTTAAAAACCCCACAAGGTCAAGTAATGAGACCTGTTGTCAAGCTATATCATTTGGAATTATGGCAAGAGACTGATGTCATATCTGGGAAAACTGATAACAAAGGCACCCGACCGAGCAGGAAAACAGCACAGGCGGCTACTGAGGCGAGAAGAGCCCTCATTCAAGCGGGACAATTATAACTGTAAATATTGTTTCTGTTTGCAGGGAGTGTATCGTGACTTACGATGAAATCACGATAGTGTATTTATAAAGACCAGTAAACAGTCATTTATCTTTTATTTTGTAAGGGAAATATTATGAACATTATACAACGTGAGATGCGTAGAAAATTATAATTGGTGTATTGAATTATTTTGTAATATAATATTTCTTTTCGTCAAAGTTTTTTGTAAGGTAAAATATATTAAATAGTTGTTTGACTCTAAGCAATCGTTAACGAGTTGTTAAAGTTTGTTTTGACGAATGCAGGTCGCACATGCGTGGATCTCAGTCGCCTTTGAGTAATGTAACGCAAAACTAGTTATTACCGACATAGCAGTGTTACGAATCGGGTCTTGGACCCTGCGGTATCTCAACGGGGGAGGGAGAAATTAACACACCACCAAGAGAGTTCTAACCATCGTGGATTAAAGCTAAGTCAAGGTTTTATAAGTGTTTTGTTATGTTAGTGATATTGAAGGGCATGCAATGACGAACATTTGTAAAATAAGACTGTACTTCGGGTTGCCGGATAGGAAATGTTACAATGAATAGTTAAGGTTAGTAATAAATATGAATATTTTTATTCCTGGTCAAATAATGATTTAAACACAACGCAATTTCTCGATTTATTGAATGATAGGAACAGAAAAGAATCCTTTAAAATCTGTTAAAGAACCTGTTAATATGTAAACCAAATTAGGGTAAGTTTAGGTTTCCATATTTATTGAAGATTCTATATGTTTACTATTTTGAATTCTTTTGAGTAAATATAATTTTATTCGTATGGCGCCTATCATAAATTCACAAGGAGTACATTCGTTATTTGCTACTCTATCTATTTCTAAAATTTCTTATTTCTCCTTGCCTCTTTTTTTTAATCCAATTTTCTATTTCCCCTTCTTAAACTGGAATTTGTTTCTTCTGTCAAAATCGTCTCCTACAAAGTGGCCAGTTTTGTAAAAGACTTGTCTTTGATAAGTAGAATCATACATCCTAACTATTCTTATTTTATTCTTACCCTGTATGCACTTCTCACAAATAAAATCATTTTGCATTATTGTATCGTTTTGAACGATTTCTTAAGACTCTATCGGGAAATGTTACCTCTTAAAAATCAAATTTCCATTCATCACCTGGCACATTTTCGCTAATAATTCTCTATCTAACCTGACGGTTCATACCCATTTTTCACTTGTTTGAATCTCATTTCGTTAGATTATTTATCTTTACTCCTAAAATTTGGAGGTAAGTATTTTCAAATAATCTGTCACCGTATTGCATCTGAGTATATCAACGGCATTTGCCAGAGCCTCTATATGATAAAATAATCACTTGCAACGTAGATGTACCTCCGCTATTTATGCCTTTCCCTCCTATTTAGTATTTCCCTGTCTTAATGTCTTCCTTTTCATCCGACTACCCATTTTTAACTCGTTTCTTCTGCACTATTTGGAGGATTTGAGTTTCTTTTTCTTGGTGCCATAGAAGCATTCTAAGATGTGTCTTCTTTTATTTCGTGATGGGGTTCTTTATTTCTGTGCCTGCCTTTCTGCCCTGTGTCCTCACCTTTTACAAGAGTTTGCCCGATTTCTATCTCCCTTTCCATGAAATCTTCCCCTAGATTTAAATGTGTCCTCTATTTTCTTTAACTTCGTTTGCCTAAATTTTGGCCCATTATTCTGTTTAACTCTGTGGTAATTTGTGCCTTCATTAAAATCCATAATTCTAACTTCCCTGCAACCATTTGAAATTTTGTGAATTTCACTGGTAGGATTTGTGGCTATTTATTCCTTAGACATTACCTCAGGTTTTTCTATCGTTGCTTTTAATTTCCCTTTCTCTTCGTAAAATCCCATATCTAGGATACCATTTATCACATACGTTAATGCCTCATCCAAGTCTACATAAGGGGAATTGTCATTATCTATGAATTTTACCTTTAGCAAAGGAATCATGTCCTTCTTTACTGTTGCTGCGTGATCATCCATTTGTGTGGCAAACTCATTCATCGAATAACCCTCATATTTTGCCGATAGGAACTTAAGTAGATTTGTTAACCTGTCTGTCTATATGACTGATCGCCATTTTTGCTAATATTTTTCTTTAAACTCACTAAAAGTTGCTACATTTTCAAATTCCTTACCATTCAAGGTTTTGGGATCATCACCTACGTTTTTATTCCCTGTTAATATAGCCTGTTTGATTTTTGCTGCCTTATTATTTACTATCAGACTAACTATTCTATTTTTAGTATCAGGTAACCACTTATCCACTGTATATTTCTCTAACTTTGATTTATCTGGGTTATCCCTACCTATATTTCCACAAAAAACTTGTGTCAATTTTCCTATTGAATTTATATTAGCGGGGTTAGTTACTGGGTTAATCGTTTGATCTCACCTCTTATGGGAAGTAGTTCGTTTGTGTTTTCGCTCTACTTGTGTAATTCTAAAATCATATTTCACTCTTAATTTGTATGGGCTGATATCAACATCGTCATCAATTACCAAAAAAATCATATATCGATTTAAACAAGAAAATAATGATAAAAAGAATTCATGCATCAAGAAATTCTAGAGAGTAAAATTCCTATTCTTAAATGAAAGACAAATTTCTTAATTTCCTTATTTTCACTGAGAGAGGTTTTCTTATTTACTGAGATGTGTATTTTTATTTGTACTTAGAGAGAGAGAGAGAGAGAGAGAGAGAGAGAGAGAGAGAGAGAGAGAGAGAGAGAGAGAGAGAGAGAGAGAGAGACGGGGGGGAAGGGGTAATATACTAAAAAAAATTATTCCTGGTTTGAACTCCTTTTGTTTCGTGTCACGTCCTCGCATATAATGGTTTCTTGATGCTAACTCTACAATGTCTCCAACTCTTATCTGGAAATAGTTGAATATTAATTCTTATACTGATAAAAATCACACGGAATTTTATACATTAAAGCTGCCACCAGTGTTAAACTCCTTGGGGCAGAATGATTATTTCCTAGCTTCTTTACGTTAATATTATTCATTCTTGGAATGGATAATCAATTACATTACTACAGTGCTATGTATAATTTTATGTCCCTCAGGAGTGGGCGTGCAGGTAGAATGCCGTTTTGTTTCGTTTCTTTACTGAGTAAACTTCACATGAACAATAAACATTATATTTACATTTACAGAGTTAGTTTAATACACAAAACTGAGAACAGATTATTTTTTTTTTTTTAATAATGGAGGGATGCAAACGTAGACTGGTCCTTCACAATTCGCAATGGGTTGCGAAATCCATGAGTCCTCTGATCAGGCAGGCAGTAAACTCAGTCTTGGACAGGTGTCCTCCCATGGACACTTTCCACCTATCGGGTAGAAGGTCAAAATTGGAATCTATAACTGGAAACTTCTCTCCTTTGGCTACTGGCTGATAGCTGTACCGCATTCTTGAAGCTAATAAGTGCCTGTCACATCGGCACTTGATGTGGGGCCTCACCCCTAGTTGAGGGAGACGGGGTAACTGGCAAAGATCCCATTTTGGACCTTTTCACTGTGCGTGCTGGTGAGGGAAGAGCATGTCTTGCTTCCTTACAGGATCTTAAGTAGCTAATCTAAGGTGTGGAAACTTGTGTCACTTCATGTGAATGTTCCTCTGTTCATGGCCTCCGTGGATCGCGTGTTGATGACGTCATGTCACCCGCTGCTTGGCGTCCTGGTGATTCATTGGGAAGCAGGGCGTTCATTCATGGTGACTGGGTCATGCCTCTCGTTCCTTGTTCTGGGCGAATGTTATGTCTACGATTTTTGCAAGATCAGCATTTTAGCGCATACAATACACTTCACTCCTCTCTTTTTGCGTATCTACATAACCTAACTCTTTATCTATTTGAAATCAACTAACTTCATTTGTCTCTCTGTCGTTTAATCAGTGCACAGAAATGATTAAATAGGTAATCACATACATTCATTACCTCACTGAACATAAAATTAAGTGTATGCCGCACATATATATATATATATATATATATATATATATATATATATATATATATATATATATATATATGTGTGTGTGTGTGTGTGTGTGTGTGTGTATACTGTATATATATATATATATATATATATATATATATATATATATATATATATATATATATATATATATATGTATATAAATATGTATATATGTATATATATATATATATATATATATATATATATATATATATATATATATATATATATAAATACATATGTAAATATATATATATATATATATATATATATATATATATATATATATATATATATATATATATATATATATATATAAATACATATGTATATATATATATATATATATATATATATATATATATATATATATATATATATATATATATATATATATGTATATATATATATATATATATATATATATATATATATATATATATATATATATACATATATGTATATATACACAAATATATATCTATTTATGTATATATATATATATATATATATATATATATATATATATATATATATATATATATATATATATATATATATATATATATATATATATATATATATATATATATATATATATATATAAATATTCATATATGTATATATACATATATACACACACTCACATATATATATATATATATATATATATATATATATATATATATATATATATATATATATATATATATATATATATATATATATATATATATATATATATATATACACACACACAATATGATCGTTTCATACTGCATGGATTCTTTGAGGAAAGAAAGTGTAATTTTCGAATACCCTTTGAACATTAATTCTTAACCTAAAATTGTGCAAAGTATATACATATAGGCGTCAAATGAAAGGAAATTACACAAGGAATATACTAAAATCCACTATAAATGAAATATTGCAATTGTCTGAACAATATGAGATATATTTATTATGTAGTCGTCTTAACCTCATTGATTATTGTTTAATCATCTTTGACGTAATGCACACTTTTCTTTAGGAATATGCCTCACGTAAAGACAATTTCTTTCTCTATATAAACAATACATATTTGAATCTGGAGAAAAAGGTTCTTTTGGAAGGAGATGAGAATTGCGTTTTTTTTTTTTTTTTTTTTTTTTTTTTTTTTTTTTTTTTTTTTTTTTTTTTTTTTTTTTTTTTTTTTTTTTTGCGTTTCTTGAAGAAAACTCGACTCGTACATGAACAATTTCATATGCTAGACATTAACCTTTGTTTTCCAATTGCCTACCTCTTGTAAGGAACACTAAACTTGGCAATTGTGCGAGACATAAAATGGGATAAACAATATTGCTGGTAATAACTTTTATTTCTATTTTTATTAATTAAATAACATATATCAAGTAATGAATTGAAAACGGAAAATGTGAGTTCAATAGTCAATAGTTGGAATAAATTCGGACTTTGCAAATGATGAGAGATCTTCTGAGGAGACGCTATTGCATCCCCCCCCCCCCCCCCCCCCCGCCACACTTCCCGTTTATGGTCCTCTCTCCTTCCTAATTTCTTGTCAATTGGAATCATCTGAGCCAAGCTTAATTAGATTTAGCAACCAAGACATAGAAGACTGTGTCAGCTAAGGTTAGGCTGATTCTCATGCTGCTGTTAGTCAATAAAGGGACCAAAAGGGGAATATGTGGAAGTGTGCAGATGAAGGGAAGCTTTCAGGGGTGATGGGATGAAAATGGGAAACACGCTGAAATAAAGTGGAATAGTATTTACGCCTAGTATAAAGATCAGACTATGGATGTTGGAGTAATTAGTTAAATAAGGTGGCTTTAAAATAATATTGATTTTAAAAGAAAAAGCTACTTAAGAATTGAATAAATGAAAAGCTAGAAATTAATTTCCCCCTTTCATTAGATCGAACCAGAGGTTCTTCGAGTGAGAGGTAAAACTAAAACAATGTGAGGTATAATTTAATTAGTATCCCACGCGTGATTTTGTGTTGATTGCTATTAACATTAAAGCTGCACTTGCAATCATATGGTAAATATTTCAGAACACAGATCGTATATAAATACATTATATATATATATATATATATATATATATATATATATATATATATATATATATATATATATATATATATATATATATATATATATATATATATATATATATATATATATATATATACATACATATATATATATATATATATATATATATATATATATATATATATATATATATATATATATATATATATATATATATGTATGTATATATATATATATATATATATATATATATATATATATATATATATATATATATATATATATATATATATATATATATACATATGTGTGTGTGTGTGGGTGGGTGTGTGTGTGTGTTTCTGTTTGGCACCTGTATAAGAAAAAGAATCCTTATTATTCATTACCGGATCGTAATATTTGGTAAAAAATTCATAGTTCATGGTAAATTTTCTAAGATGTTCAATATATATTAAACAAAAAAATCCTTATTTATAGTAATGTTTTGCCTATTAATTGCATGAACAATTTCAATAAATAAAATGAAAATTTTGTAATCATATGACAAACTTCTAGGGTTAACAAACTTCTGTAGTTCATTGCATATGCATATGTATATCTTATAAAGTATTATAAATCAAGTGAATGAATGATTGGTAATTACATGGCATCATAACGTCAATGGATATTGATGCCGTTTTTTTTTTTTTTTTTTTTTTAAATTAAAGACGCAGTTGCAGAGAAACAGAAAAATTAGATGTATCATTATGTTTCAAGTAGAATCTATGATTGGTTTTAAGTCTGCACATTTAGAATTTGTACAACCACAAGCTCAAATCTCAGACATTATTCACCTTAACACTTGGGAAACCACTGGGTTATGATTATAAAGGGGGTACTTATATACTATACTTTTGGGCCACGGAAAAAAAAAAAAAAAAAAAAAAAATCTTTCACCATGAAAAAAAATATGCCTCTAACCATTTTCTAAAATTTGAAGCAAAACGATGTACAATTCTGCCTGTGAGATGGGATTGTATTTTCAGTGATGTACAGTATATATTTGACTCGGGCAATAACTACGACTTCAAGTCAAATATTGCAAGTATATCTTTGATCATATTTTAGTGATAAATAATGGCATTTCTCTGAGTTTCCATGACCTAAAGTGATATTTGAAAAATTATAAACCTACAAATTATGTAACATAAAGATTTGTGTCACACCATGATTGTCAGTGCAACAGCCTTTTAATACTGCTGCTCCTTCTTAGGCTTAAAATTGAATCTTACGGTAGCGAGCACTGTGATAATACTTGCTAAAGAAATGGATAGGTAAATTGAAATATATGTATTTGATTTTAACACATTTGGCGTAATTTATAACCAAAGTATTGCTTATTTCCATGGAACATACAGCTGATCATTGTAAACATGGGCACTCTGTGACCAGCAACACCACTACATTGCAAAAGAGTTTCGCTTCCGTTTACATTTTACTGTCAGACAAATTAAGTACTGCAGTCATTCGTTAGGGATTTTCTATTTCATAAAACTTATCAGTTGGCAATTTTATTCTCTTCGGATTCCGAAAACTAGTACTAGAAAAGAATACTTTAAGTCCATTCACTTGATCATTCTATACTTGCATGAGCGCACGATTACCAGGTATGCTGGACAAAATGTTTGAATAAATTTCGCACGCTTATGTGAAATTTACATCCATCTCATTCGATGGTGCAGATGTAAATATTCTCAAGCTAAAATATAACTTCTCAACAATTGGTAATGTCAAGAGGCGCAGAAGTGGCACTTAAATGGGAGCAAGAGAGAAAGTGACTTAAATAAGCAAGGGTTGAGATATGTAAGAGATGCCAATGTTCTCATATAAATGCTGGAAAACATTTCAATATCTTTAAATAAGTTCTCTAATTGTAAAACACAAATGTCTGTAAGGATTTATGGAATTTGGTAGACTCGGAGAAATCATTCAGCACAGTAGTGCAATTGGAAAAATAAGCCAATGGCATTATGCGATACAAGCTAAAAGATACAATATAGCAAGTGGGAAGAAAAATGGGGGAAATATGGCCAACGTAGAAGGCTAAAAACTGTACGCATCTCGGATGGGTTGTTGTGAGAGGACTCGACGATCTTATATGAAACATTAAAAGAGGAAAGTCTTTACAGTGATTTTTAGTGAAGCTTATATATTATATTCATTTTAACCTCCATAACAATGTAATTTACATCAAGTTGGAAAACGTGACCTTTTCCCCATTCAAGATTCATCATTTGCAAGTTTATTTTCTGTTTACTTGTAAACTTTTCACGATAAATTGTCTTAACCCTTGGCACGATGCATATAATTGAATGAAATGTCTTTTACCAAGTTTAAAAATAAAATTCTAATCATATTTTTTGTATAGAAATCACCTCAGTTCAATTTTTTTCTGGAAATATCAGAAAAAAAGTTCCAATGGATGCTAAGTGAAAGCAGAAGTATGTTATGCAATGCTTAGCAGTTTATAAGGGTGAAAAGTTTTTTTATATGATACAAAGGGCATAATATGAATACTGGATCTTATCATATAAATGTCTTTTGTACGCATCTCTGCAGCGGTGTTGGAAACGCAGAAGTTCCGATTATCAAGCTGGCAATCTTCACAAGCATTACATATTCATCAGTACACTAGTGTTGAATTAAGTACTTTACAAACTTATGAATGAAAAAGAAAATTACTAGGATGTTCCATCACAGCAGATAATCATTGTTTTAAATATATATATATATATATATATATATATATATATATATATATATATATATATATATATATATATATATATATATATATATATATTACATCTGGCAAATTACATAACCTCCGAGCTCCAAAGTCACCTGTTTGCTTTTACATAAATCTGTTACACTTGAAAATTAGTACCAAAGCTCTGAGGAAATTATATAACTCACAGACGCCAATAGATAAAAACAATGAACATCGAAAGGTCTCTTATATACACTCAAAAAATAGACTGGGTAATTAATTTTCAAGAACTATTCAAAAACAACCTCTTACTTTTGTTCTTAGTCAGGGATTACGAGCAAGGACTATAAGAAATAATGGTGATTGAAATAATACACTCTTTACATAAATAAATATTTTCTATAGAAGTTACAACACTGAAAGAAATAAAACCAAAATTAAATTACTTGAAATATTTAATCTGAACAAAACCTTGGGATAAGACAAGAAAAAGATGCTCATGAAAATGGTACAATAATTTGTTTCACTGGAAATTAAATTTTACACAAATATTTAATCTTGACAATCAATGAAAATAGTTATCACTTTAACACTGTAATGATCAAACTCTTATTGAAATTTACAAAAAATTTACTGATACACTTTAGTGTTTTAGCTCACATGAGGTTTCCAAACAGATAGCCAGTATAAATACATTTCACTGTTTTAACCTAGATTTCACCGGAACAGTTACAAAAAAAATCATATTTATCATGACATAACACACATGAATTATTATTCAAAGTTTTATTAACGTTTGAACACACTACACACATTATATGTTGGGTAAAAAAATTATTCACTTTGGAGAAGGCACACACTCGAGGCACTTAACGGGAGAGGAGGGTGACTCTTTCACAGGGAAAGGCTAGATCTCTTTTGCTCCTTACGATTTCCTAAGGGAACATATATATTGACTTACTTATTCTAGATCCTTCTAAATAGATTCTTCTAGTAGCGTGGGGGCCGGGGCTTAGCGGTGTAAGGTTACCAACAAGACAAATATCAGGGGAACAAACTCTGCCCACTTCCCTCCTCGAAACAATAAGAAAAGACAAAACTAACTCTGAGGATTTTGAGAACATTCCAACCACGTAGGAATATAAAAAATCACATAAGCTCTTGTTTTCAAACCTCGTATGGTTCGTACAGCATACTTAATCGAGTTTACATAAGACTTCGTAATAAAATACGTGAAATGAAAAATTAATTCTAAAAAAATAATGTAAATATACATACACTGACTTGAATGAAAAATACAGTTAAATGAACAACAAAAGTCTTATGCAATTTACACACAATTACTTATACCTACAAGAGAGGAACTCACCTTACAAGCTGGCTAAATATCTCTTAAATACACAAATAAAATACATGAATAAAATAATTACTCTATACTAGACCAGCTTCGTAAAAAATCTCCACCAAAAAAAGATTATTTATTAGCACGCCTGATAGAATACGATTGCAAACATAATTACAACCTAGTTAACCATTGATTATTACTCTTTATCTTATCAACAAAAGTTAAAGGATTGTGATCCGAGTAGACTATAATCTCTTCATTCTGTGGTCTGTTCACTTAAACTTTGAATTTCTGTATCGCTGCGATTAGAGCTAGTAGTTCCTTTTCAACTGTCGAGTAGGCTCGTTGGTGCTTCTTTAGTTTTGACAACATAAAACAGAGTAAAGAAATCCTTCCTTGTCTTCTTGTAATAGGACAGCTCCAATCCCATTATCCGATGCATCAACTTGGATAAGAAATTTCTTGTTGAAATCAGGTGCTCACAGTATCGGTTGCAAAGTTAATATGGCCTTCCTTTGATATTTTTTTTTTTCCTGGTATCTCGATAACGTTGGTCCTGTCACTTTTCTTCTCCAAAATCCGGAATGGTTCTTGGAACTCGTTGGCGATAGGTAATCCTTGTCCTTAAATTCTTGACATTTTCCCCCTCCGTTTCCTCTTGATCTTTCCCTTTTTTTGCCAACATTCTAATCGGTCCTTTACTGAAGGTTTCTCATCGTACTTCAATTGGGTGTAAGGGAGCTTCCTTGGTGTACTCTTTTTGCTTTCCAACTATCTGACAAACATGACATGCACGGCAAAACTGGCTCACATCCGTAGCATGCCGGGCCAGAATGTGTTTCATAATCTTCTTCATCGTCTTTTTTATCCCCATGTGTCCCGTCTCATGCACTACGGCAATCACCTGTCTTCTCAACGGTTCGGGAATCAATATTTGATGGCATATCCACCATTTGGTATTCCCAGGGATATCAACAGCTGTATGCTTCCTAATAAACAACCCATCTCCAAGATAATAACAGGTGGGAGACTGCTGCACCTCCGTCTCATCCACCACATGGTACAATAACTCTGTTAATTTCACATCCTTCCATTACAATCCTATCAGCCTTTTCCTACTCACTTGTCCTGCTTCTAACACTGAGTTTTCTATTTCTTCCATATCCCTTGCTTCTTTATCTTCTTGTCCATTCCTCTGTCATTCTTCTTCTCTCGGGCTCTCTCGTGAGTTCACCTCTTGCTTAACATCAAGGGAATCCTCTTCTTCTGAAAACAAATCTTCCAAGTTCATCGCTCCTTCGGTTTCTTTTTCTTCTTTAGCAGCCACTTTCTTCGTCATACTCCTGGTCGTCATACATCTAGAAAACAGATAAGGGTAGTTCTTCTCGAGTTCAGTCACAGGACTATACTTCAATGGTTTCCCCATTAAAATGGGACCAGGCACAAACAGCGCTCCACCAACCTCATTACTCAGCAGAACTTCTACCCCTTCGGCAGCCAATGAATCCTTTAACGCAAAATCAAAATTACTTTCCACCAATTCGCAAGACAGTTTCAAAGGCAAATAGGATTAACCTCCCTACCTCCTATTCCCTTCAAAATCACCGAGTCTCCTGTGAGAGACTGTTCCACCAATGGGTGTACACCTCGTGTCACCACACTATGGTTACAACTTTTGTCGCGCAATATTTTGACCAGGGTTTGCACATTCCTGTCGATTGCAGCTAACATAACTTCATAAATATACAGTTTAAAGGCATCCAAGCGGCTTGGGGTTGTCCTGTTCATCGAGTAAACATTAGTTGGTTTATTTTCCTCGTCGTTCTTTCCCTATTGTTTCTTCGTCTTTGCATTCTGTGAAATTGAATTATCCTTGACTACTTGGGCAACTGCTTTTGGTTGGTTCGACCAACATTCCTTACTAATACTTGAAAGAGTAAATATTAACCTTCTGCACGCCTTTGACGATACCTGAAGGAGGACGATTCAACTATTGTTGCTGTGGTACTAATGGATTCTACTTTGGACCAGTACCAATGCTACTTCTGCTGTAATTATTGAACTTGTTCACATAATTACTATTGAACTGGTTTCCATGGTTTGGCAAATACTTGACAACTGGTTGGAATGACAGTTGAAGCTTCATACCCGAGGAGGGTTTACGACTGATAATGTTATAATCTTCAGTCAGTGAATCGGCTTTAGTAAGTTTCTCTCTCTCTCTCTCTCTCTCTCTCTCTCTCTCTCTCTCTCTCTCTCTCTCTCTCTCTCTCTCAAGTATGTTCGAATATGTTCATGAATTCTTCGTAAATATTGTTCCAGTACTATTAGTTCTTCTAAATCAGTCATCTCACTCACGTTAGCAGCCTCCATCCATCTTTTAAAACATTGTTGTACCTTATAAGCGTAATTCAGGAGAGTCATTTTCTTATCACCCGCAAACTTCAGAATCTTTCATTATGATATTCAGGGGTCATCTGATACACTTGTAGCACGCTTCTTTTCACTTCTTGATAATCCTTTTTCTGGTCCTGAATATCCTAAGGTCTCTTATGTACACTCAAAACAAAACTGGGTAACTAATTACTAAAAACTATTCAAAAACAACCTCTTACTTTGGTTCTTAGTCAGGGATTACGAGCAAGGAATATAATAAATAATTGTGATCGAAATAATACACTCTTTACAAAATTAATATATTCTTTAGAAGTTACAAAACTTTCAAAGAAATAACATCAAAATTAAAATACTCGAAATGTTAAATCTCGACAAAACAATAGAATAAGACAAGAAAAAGATACTTATGATGATTATACAATCAATTGTTATACTGGAAATCAAATTTTACACAAATATTCAATCTTGATAATTAATGAAAATAGTTATTACTTTGACACTGTAATGATTAAACTCTTATTGAAATTTACTTAAAAG
>NC_090732.1:61592714-61597714 GCF_036898095.1 Palaemon carinicauda | reverse complement strand
CTCCAGTTTTCTCGAGGTGGTCAGGGTCACTGGTGGATAGCGATGTTGGAGGAGTTACGAAAAGTGCTTAAACTAAATGCTATACACACACTTGTTTATAGGGCTCTGCGTTATCCCTCAAGCTGGTCACTCTTTCATAAGAAGATTTTATTTTTGGTTAATTTTTTCAAGCAAAACTCTTACCCTCAAAGTATGGTTCCAAAGGTTATAAACAAGCACCTCTTACGACATTTCTCCACTACAGTACCATTGTATAATGTCAAAAAGAAAAAAAATATTTTCGCTACAATTCCTTACTTATCTGACAACAAGTTTTCCATCAAACTTAAAAAAATAATAGAACAAGAGTTCAGCTGCCTCAACATCAAACTAATCCCAATCAATCCACTCAAAATTAATTATTTATTGGTAGATGCAATAATATTGAAGGAATGTATTTTAAGAATGGGTAAACATATTTACTCCCAAAGTGTGAGCAGCGAGATGAGATTAAAATACAGTATAGTGTTTGGTCAAAGATGTCATCACCTCGCTGTCGTCCGCATTTTGCAAACAAACTGAGCCTCGAAGAAGATTGCTTGCAGCAATAAAGAAATTATCTTATTTGGACCAAGATGTCGTCGCCTTAATCAGTGGAGTCATTACTTTTTGAGAAACCGAGCCTTGGGAGATATCCCTAATTATAGATAATGTCATCTCGGGTCGACACCTGCCATACTTCTTTTAAGTCATAACATGAGGACTAAATTGCATCAGAAATCTATTCTAGAATCTTCTATGGCATTCCTGAAGTGGACGTTTTTTAAGAAACCGAGCAGGACGCAGAATTATAAAAAAAACTCCATATACGGAAATGACGACTGTCCATCGTAGTTAGCTCCGGCCACACATGGATATATAAACTTCAAGAAGAGACTGTCCAAATGAGATAGAGCAAGAAATAGGAGAAGCAAGAGAGGACTTTGTCCGAACCAGATAGGAACCCCGTACTGATGACATGAGGACAAAAGAAGACCAGAAGTCTGGCAGAGCCATTTTCCGACCTTCCTTTCACACGACAAACGCCTATCTCCAAATTCCTGCCATGGATGAGAAGAAGAGAGGAAATGAAGAGGCCAGCTCTCTCTGATTGTGGTGAGAAGTGCCCAACACTGCCTGCAACTGTCCTTAATTCTATACTATCACCGAATTCTCGGAGAAGACTTCTGATTTCCCATCTTGATGCTACTCCTTCTATGCCGAATACGAGGTCATTGTGCCAGTCCCACCTGAACTTCAGATGCCCTTCTACGACATTGTCAATCAGTTTTTTCTTATTCTTTTTCCATATTTCATTCGTTGTTGTCGAAATATTTTAGTTTTGAGATTAAAAGAACCTATAATGATTTTAAGATCGTAACAGTGATCGACACCGGTGTTTGAAAGGAAACCAATCAGGATGCAAAATATAAAAAACTCCTTATTTGGCAATAACGAATGCCAATTATAATCACGCAGATATATAAATTTCGATAAGAGACTGTTCAGAGGAGTTAGAAACAAGATAGGAAAGAAAGCGTTAGGAAAGCCAAAGGTCGGACAGAGTTGAGTTCCGATGGAAGTCTTCTCTTCTGATGACGAACGCTTACCTTCAAAAATATTTCATGTCCGAGACGAAAAGATGTCCTATGAATGACAGAGAGAAGCAGCAAGCATTTCTGTAATGTTGTCAAGCCTGTTACCTTACCATCAAATGAAGATAACTCACTAGCTTTCCATTTAGATATTTTATTATTATTCTGCTTTCCAGTCTATTCCCCTCAGCTATCAATATCTTAAATTAATTTTACTCATTGAAAGTAAAGGAGCAGCAACATTAATTTTCTTTGTAAATAATTTGTAAACATTTTTTTTTTCTTTGAGTTTCTTCATATGTTCATTTCCAATATTTCTATTGTTGTTTTAAAGTCATTTTTATTTAGAGATAAAGAACGTGCAACATAACAATTGTAACAGAAGGAAACTTCAATCGAAAGATTCAATGTGTATCCGGAGAACCGAGTTAATCTTAGGTTGAGTGGGCTGTTGGTCTCAGTCCATTACTAGAAATTAAACCATTTCAAGTCTTTTCTAGGATTTCATCAGATAAAGATTTGAAGATGGCCACCTGAGGAGACCCTTTTTAAGAGATATGAGATGAATGAAGAAGTGGTAAGGAAATCTTAACATCGGACTAAGCAAAACTGAACTCAGACTACATACCAGATAGATAGATATCACTAGATGCAGCAAAGAATTTGGTGATTTAGCAGTCCTGCACAGAGGGGAACAGTTTGTAAATCTTTGATTGAACAAGATGGAACTATTCATCAGGAAACAAGAACTAAAGGGCATTTGAAAGATGGTGAAGCAAGTGTTACATAAAAGCTTACAGGACGAAATTTATAGAAAGCGTGAAAAAAGCAGGCCAACGGAATGGCAGGTAAATGCTTCGTATATAACAACAAGGATACCTAGAAAATTACTACATCCAAGTTTAATCAAATGAATGTGAGGTCACTGCCATAATGATACATGAGGATGTCAATGTGGCTAAGCTGGAAAACTATATGGAAGATAAGAATTTAAACTGGCATATGGAACTTTGTTTTTTTGTTGTCTTTAGAGCATGCAGACTGGACCACAGACAGGAAACGCTGGAGGATGTGTAGGAAAACAAGCGATAGTAAGAAAAAATTCTGGTTGTACATGTACAATTGTACTTTACAAAAGAATTTAGTGAAAAAGGGCCAGATGACCGACAAGAAAAGATTCTATATGCTGAATGATAGGAGTACCCAGACACATCTGCATTTCGAAATTAGCGTCGATACACTTTACATCAAAGAATATCTGTCTAATATGTGCCTGTAAAACACAAGCAATGATCTTATTCTTGGAAATTTTCCAAGCAAATTGATCGAGAAATTTTGGGTAAAACAGAGGTAGAGAGGGTTGAATAGGCTTTGTGGACAAACAACCAAAAGGAGAATGACGCAGGGGCAGTTCTGCTTTCTCTGGAACAAGATAGTGCTATAGACATAGCAGCATTTATGATCAAAACCTAAGTTTAATCAGTGAAGCACAGCAACAAAACAATAGCATTAGCTTTCAGCACTCAACATGTAGCAGCATAGCGTCTAAAAGAAACCAAATGCAAATAATAAGTAGTCAGAGAGAATCAAGGCCAGTGTAGTATACAAACCAAAGGGTAAGGAAACTTTCGAATTGAAGCTTGTTAATTTTGTATTACATCCTACTTTCCAAACCATTGTACCTATTGTCTAGCTAAATCAAGCAATGAAGTTATCCTACAATTTCTCGAATTGTAGGAATTGTAAGAATGAAGGTTGAATTAATCAGAAGCGGCTATTGATGACACCAGATTCTGCATATGCTTAAAATTTTACCACAAGAATTCTCTGGAGGGTTTTACCCGTAAACTATCACTGGGAAAGATGGACTGATAGTAGCCTAAATTCTAGAGACATTTTTTTTTCACTTTCAATAGAAAACTTTGTAACTTAAAGTTGTGTTCACTAATCGATGTGTCTGAATGGGATTATGTTTAACCCTTTAGAACTGCAGTCTTATTTCCAAATGCTTGGTTTTCAAGAAGATACGAAATTTATTGAACATAAATATTTCCGAATTCCAGCTTCACTCTTTATAATGAAAAAAAAAATTGCTTCACAATTTTTCAACAAATTTCTTAACGGCACTTTTAATTTAATATCTTTACTGTTCTTTTCCAATTTCCTTTATCGTTGATTTAAAACTGCGCTTTTTACAGTGGAAATTCATATGATCTGCAATTTTAGTTTGTATGTGTGATTAAACATAAATGGTAATACATGAATTACGTAATTTCCTTATATTCTTTTATTGTTATTTGTCGAAAATGTGAAGCATGTTATGCATTTTTGATTAGTGCAGCATCTTATTGAGTTAGGTGTGTCTCATAAGATGTTTAAATTACTATTAATGGTTTTATATGATTAAAATTGTCATTTCTGTTTTTCTAATGAATATGACTGGATTCATTTGTCCTAAAGATTTCCTTTATTTTCGAGACTGTGCTCCTTCCTGAGATTAGATAATGGTCTAGCTTAAACGGTTTAAACGTCACCCTTTTTTTTTTTATTTGTAGCGAGACATATCTTCAGTCAAGTATTAAGATCGCTTCAGTAATAATCTACAGAAGATTTGAACAAGTAAGAAGTTTTATACTGACATCCTGTTAAGCCCTTTTGAGGGCTTAGTTTGAAAGAAGTGCGATTTAAGGAAAACTGTGAAAACTATAAAACTGAAGAGTTCATTTGCCTTCTGTAATTCATGCCTGCGTGAATGCTGTTATGGACATTGTATTTGTTTTATGAAATGAGTTTTAAAATCCCACTATATATCGAGTCATTGGTACTTTGAATCTTAATACGTATTATGTATTGCATATGTACTTAAATAAAATAAGTAAAGTAAATTTACTGAAAATAAAGTTTTGTTGAATGACTCCTATGATTTATGATTAAACAAATTTACAAGTTGTTAAAGACATGCAATAAGTAAAATGTCAATAATACAGTACAAGATTTCGGTTCCTATTACGCAATGAAATATTTTCAGCCAAAGGGTGGACAAAATTATATATTACAAGAAGTAGTTCAGATATATTGCCTATGTAAAATACTTGAATAGTTAGTTTTAGAGTGCATCTGGCGTTACATATTTTTTTTTTCGACATAACTCACAAATCTCCGTAAGGTCACGTACGTGCGTGTATATAAGGTTTTATCCTTAACATTCATCTTTCCTATTTCTCTGAAGTGTCCTGCCATAACGGTGTGCTCTGGAATCACGTAGAGTAGAAAGTGCATAAATGATCTCGGAAAAGTTCTTACTAATCTTACAGGTACTCATGCTGGATTAATTAGTTAATGAATCAACTCTTTTGTCTTTTTGTATCACATGTCATCCATTTCATT
>NC_090732.1:61545214-61580214 GCF_036898095.1 Palaemon carinicauda | reverse complement strand
ATCATTTCAAATACACATGGTCACCTAAAAATACTTTTACCGGTGCAGTTTTGAACTGACCAGCATACTTTGAGCTGTGTTTTTCAATTGCTCTTTCCAAAAACCTTTCAGTGATGTTCATTACTCAATAAATTTAGTAAATATACACGGTATTGCTCAGTTGAATAATTTGGCAACTGTTGCGAATTAATGAGGACCGTACATGGTAACACAGGATCCTGTCCATACACTAAAAAGAAAGGTGTGTCCCAGAGCGAAGCATTATATGTAATGTTCAAAGCTAGCTCAGCTGTGGGAAGCATGGTGTGCCAATGAAGGAGGGTCATCAGCCACTAAGTAACGTAAAATTCGCACTATTTCCCTATTATATGATTCCACTAAGCTATTTGCTGAAGTCCTATATTCGGTCACTGAAAAGTGTTCAATTTTCATCAAGTCCGTGACTGATTTCACCACCTTATTTATAAACTCATTATCACCTATCAAAATTTTCGGGCAACCAAACCTAGTAATGAAAGAGCACAGCGCCTGGGCTAATGAATTTGCTGATTTATCTAACATTGCATAAGTATGAGTGTACCGAATAAATGCATCCACAAATACACATATATACTTATGTTGTGTTAAACCAGTAGGAAATGGTCGTACCACATCCATATACACTCAATAAAATTCAATAGGAATCGCGGGACACTTTCTGGCTTACGGTACAGTGTTTTTATGTCCTTTGTAACAGTTACAAGCATGACAACCTTTTATATAATTCTCTATATATTTTTTCATCCCTAACCAAAAGAAGGATTTATGTGTTGTCCTTAATGTTCTATTAATGTAGGGATTAATAATTAATCCCTACATACTTTGCATACGAACTTGCATGTACAATGTGGATGGCTCGATTAATTAAAGAGGGAAGAAGAACTAACTACTCATGCACAAAATTCCCTCTTCTTGTAAGCACAATATAAGATATAATTTTCAATAATAAAAAATTCTCACGAGGCACATTCAGAAATGACGGATAACGCTCCGATTCCCCTTTAATCACTGTTTGCATTCTTTCTATCCATTCTTCTTTTTTTCTGTTCCTCTCGGACTTTTTTAATGTCCCAAACTCGCAAGTCAATCAAACCTGCATCATCAGGGCATTCATTCTGGACACCCCTGGTCACGTCCTCGGTCACCCACCTATATTCACCTTGGCCGCTCTCTCTCTCTCTCTCTCTCTCTCTCTCTCTCTCTCTCTCTCTCTCTCTCTCTCTCTCTCTCTCTCTCTCATCCTGTCTTCTGATTGCTCATCGGGATAATTCACATCTCGTTCTCTATTTTCTCTATTTTGATGGGAGTCTTCAATATTTTAGTTACATTCTTCATTCCTCTTTTGTGCCCTAGTTGTTACTCCTATCACTGCACCACTAGATCTCTAAAAATCTCTCAATCAATCTCGCTTGTCGAGAGGTCAAATCATTTTTTAATACAAATCACGTAAGGAGCGATGGTCAATTTGCAACTCAATCGACTGACCAAATGAAAAGAACCGATGCCTCTCTAGAACCCAAAAGATAACCAAAGCCTTTCGATCGAATGTTTTATAATTCTTTTCTGCCCCTTTTAATGCCCGGGAAGCAAAACAAATGGGTTGCTCTCGGCCTTTATCATCTCGTTGAGAAACTGAGCCACCAATGGCTACGCTACCCGCATCTGTTGTCACTAAAAACGGGCAATCAAATCTAAGATATGCGAGTAAGTCATTGCTAGTTAAGGCAGCTTTCAAATGGTTAAAGGCCCTTTCTTCTTCCACTCACTAATTTATTACTTTTTGTTTCTTTAAAGCATCTAAGAGTCTCGCCATCTCTCCAAAACCTCTTACGAATTTATGATATTACCCAGCGAGCCCAACGAACCCAGTAACTTCCTTAGAGTTATGTGGCTTGGGGAAATCTCTAATAGCCGCTACTATACTGGGGAAGGGTTGGATACCTTCTAGGGTTATTATGTGACCTAAAAATTCGACCTGTTTACAGAAAAATTTGCAGTTTTACAAATTTATTTTCATACCATTACGTCGCAATGCTTCTAAAACTTTACGAATATCATTATGTTCTTCGGCCATTTTCCCTGTAATTATGAGATCATCTAAATAAACAAGAACATTATGGCCAATTAAGGGAGACAAAACCACCATCATTACTCTAAAGAAATAACTTAGAGCATTTTTAACATCGAAAGGAAGAAAATTGAACTGAAATAGTTGATCGTTAGCTATAAATGCCGTTTTACATTTACTGTCTTCCTGAATGGGTATTTGATAGTATCCAGATTTTAAATCAACAGTTGTAAAATATTTACTATCCCGTATCTTCACAAGTAATTCTTTGATCGAGGGCAATGGAAAGGCATTATCCTTAGTGACTGCATTCAACTTCCTATAATGAACACAATCTTACCGAGCCATCCTTTTTCCTAACAGCTACAATTGGAGAAACACAGGGGAATTCACTCTCCTCGATTATCCCTTGTTCCCTTAAATTGTTAATTTCCCTTTCTATCTCTCCCTGAAAATGAATGGGTGCCTTATAAGGCCTTGACCTAATTGATCATTCCTCCAGGGTGGCTCATATCCAATTGCAATTGCATCGGAATAATTATTGACAATGCCACTAACTACAGGTTGATATTCAGACGGACATAGTTTTCGCACTTGTATGAAAAAATTATGTGTGGGTTCGTCTGTGCGGGCTGGAGTTGTGGCTCCCAATATCCCATTATTAGCAATTTCACATAACTCTAATTCACACACAGAATCACTTCCTAACACAATTCTTTTATTTGACAAATTAACTATCGTTATATCAGCTCTGTTCTCTTTTATTTCTGATAAGTCCTCTAAAATCATATGGGCCCAATTGTCATGGGGTTTAACAATGACCTTGGTTCCTTCCGGAAGAGGGGGACACCGGGTCACTGAAATACTCGTAAGTGTCTGGGGAGACAACTCTTTTCCTCTCTCAGGTACAGCTGTTACCTTACTTAAATGTCTCTCCGAGCCTGCACAAGCGCTTACTCTCTCATGACTTTCTATCGGCAAAATGTACCCTCCTGCTTTACTGTTATTGTATCTCTTCCCTTAAAATGTATATTTGATTACATGAAATAAAATCAATTCCTAAGATAGCCTCGATTCCTGGAACTCCCCAGGTGGGCAAGACAAAAAATCATGTGTAGACTTTACAGATCACATCTTAAAGTTGACGATCGTTGTAAGGTTCATGTGTAGTTTATTTCCTCCTGGCGTGTTGAGGAAAATGGATGCCGCTGACTGTAGTGGGTTTGTGGAGAATCTTTTTTCAATCAGTGAAACGCTGGCTCCTGTGTCGATCAGCGCTCGAATGGATTTATCTGGCAGATCAGTCCTAACTGCTAACATTCCTAGTCGGCCATTACGAGATATGGGGCAGAGGCCAATGACCTCAGCTGCAATGCCGCTGCTCCCTAGTGTTGCTGGGGTGAAGCCGGGGGTACCGATGGAGATCCTAGTGCTTGCTCTGCCACGTCTGTCGTCACCGCCTCCTCGGCTACTGCTTGTGATGTCATGCGAGGGGGGGGGGGAGAACGAACTAACTCGTCTCCCCATTCCCTTGTTTCCTTTTCCTCGGATGTTGAGTGGCGGGAGGTGTACGTGTATCACAGCCCACCCGCCCTCGCTGTTTTTTGCTGGGCAGTTTCGAGATAGATGACCATAGGTGTGACAAGTGTAACAACGGGGGAATCCTTGAGTGGGGCACTCCACTCATCAGTGCCCCTCTCCCCCATACTGCCAGCATCTTCTAGCCCGTTCTCCCCTATCACCCCCCCCCCCTGCGCTTTGGGGGTTGATGAGTGCCTCTCATATCTGCCAACTTCTCGGAATCGGGCCAGTTATTCCCAATCGTTTTTCCTTCTGGCAAACTGTCTAAAATGTTCTGTATCGCGCTCACTACGTCTGCTAACAAGTGATTGTCATCGTACAAATAACCACATAAATAGGGGTTTACTAATCTGTGAAAAGGTTCACGGGCAATTACATTTTATCACCTTCTGGGAGATTGCCACTCCGGGTAGCAAACGAATCACAATCCCTAAAAATGCGAGTTGCAAAACTAAGGATGGATTCACCCTCCCGAATTTCAGGTTTGTAATTTTGTTTTAGGTCTCCCTTTCTCGCATCAGGCAAGGCATACTTCTCAGTCAAACGTCGTTTTATTTCAGTATAGCTTCTTAAACTGATTTGTGGCCAACATATTACCTCCATTGCAGGAGCATCTTTCAGCAATCTAATTACTTTAATAGCCTTTTCTCCTTCCGACCACCCATATGTGGCCATTTCAAAGTCTCTCAAAAACACTTCATCGATTGAAAACCTTTGTTAGGCTGCTGATCATCAAATGCCTAACACTTCCCTGGAGATCTGGCAACTTTTTAACTACGATTTGCGTATCTTCGCTCGGCTGTGCATGTGTACTTTCATTTGTGTGCGTTTGGACTTCGTTCATGTGCATCGGATATGCTGTGGTTGCGCGCCGCTCCTCTTCTCATTCAATCAGGAATCTTATCATTAATTCTTTTGAATTTTCTAAGTTATTTTCAAATTCTTGCGTTCTAATTTCCTGTCTACATTCTTCATCAGCAACACTATACACTGCTCCTCCATTTTCATCTCCCGCAGTAGCAGTGTCTGCTGTGTTAGTTCTCGCGTATCTAGGTATCTTAAGCTTTTATTTTACCGGCTCAAGTACAACTTCGCTCACAGCATACACCTGACACCAATATGACCCATGCTGACGAATAATGAGACGTCGGAATATGGGTTTTTTTCATTTATCACAAAAGGTTCGTTCGTAAGTACACCGTACACAGCTACCCTCTCAGGTGAAAGCCTTGTCTACTCGAGCGCCCAAAGGCAACTAACTCCCCTCACTATCAAAATGTAATCTTGCTACAACAACATGCTGAGTTATAGGTTTTTGTGGAATTCTCATGATTATAACCTTGATATACAACCCATATCTACATACCAGAATTAGGACATATATATATTTATATAACGGATTTTGAGCGGAGCAAAAAATCTATTTTTGGGTGAGATCACCAATTCGTCCTGATGGAAGTTCCTAAGGTAGCTTCAAAAGGATATATTATATACTACAGTGATATTCCCAGAGAATTAACCTTCAGGTTCCAGAATTCTAACTCCTGGAGCGAATATCCTTGAAATTTTCTCAAGGATATCGCATAAAATCAGAGGACGCATTCTTGACACGTCACATAGCAATCTCCACCCCAAATAGCGTTAACGCTTCGAGGGGGACGTGGCAAAAGAATAGAAGGGGGCCATAACAAGGTTACCCCCGTTCCCGTACTACCATTGACCACCACCCCAGCGCCTTTCCCAGGATGGCGGACATTCCTTGTAGCATTGAGCGTGGTGCTACAGATACAGTACGTCAGGGAGGGAACTGTGAAGATCTTTTCTTTTAAGAAAGAAGGGTTGGTCCATCAGGACGACATGAAGATCTCACCCAGAAATAGATTTTTCGCTTAGCTCAAAATCCGTTTTTTGGGCTCAAGTCATGTCGTCCTGATGGAAGTATACGAGAGCATTAATGTATCTGTGGGTCTTCATTAGTGCCTTAACCTTGGGACAACCTTTCTATGATCATTTGGATCAATCGAGACAAATAACGTTACCGTTATCCATCATTATCACTAATCATCTCCGATGTTAGTGCTTCCTGCCCCCTACAGGGAAGAGTCATTCTAGACAGTAGAAAGGGGGTCTCAAGGTAAGCATATATTGTATGGACAAACATAAGAATACACCAGATGAACAAACCGTCTCATAGTTTGTGAAAATTACCAAATACTTAACAGTGTTTCTTAAATCCATTGTTTGTGAGCATACAGATATATAAAAGTACACACTCTGGACTATAATCATGCAATTGTCGGGCGAGTTAGGACGCAATTACATTCTATAGACGTTTATTAGTAAGTAAAACGAATGTAGCATGATAACGGAACTATACATGTAACCTGTACAGAGATTATCTTTCTTTCTTGGAAAGCAAGAAATGATAAGTGCCACTCTCAGATTGAAGAAAATTATAAAACAAATTCTCTTTATAATTCCTGTACTGGTTACTTTTATCAGCACTGTGTACTACGTACACTGGCACTAGTGCTATTTGTATAATTCCACACCTGGGATTTTGAAGAGAGCTAGTGTCACCATGGTAACACTTGATCAAAGGAGGACACACCCTAAGAGGGATGACCTCTTCTCCCTTTAATTGACAGTCCCAGTCAATTAGCTGTTCATTGTAGAATTAGACGGCGGGTTAAGTACTCTACCCGACGTCACCACATACTGCTTTAGATCATGGACTTGCTTAGCATAGTGTTTGTAGAACACTTTGGATGATTCTCACCCAGTATATGTACGAGGACATTTGAAGTCCAAACCATTGACTGTCTATAACAGTAATTAGGGGGCAGGTTTTAATACACTACCTGCCGTCACTACATAGTGTTTCGGTTCATGTACCTGTTTTGCATAGTGTATGTAAAACACTCTGGATGATTTCCCTCCAGTGTATGAACAAAGACACTCAAAGTCCATATACAGAAAGAAGTTCAGTGATGAAGCAATCTTTCTCGGATCATGACCTGCGGGAGTACTGTCAGGATCCGCTCTACTAATAAAGTAGGTGAGCTTCACCCTCAGTTGTTTTACGGATAAGTTTGATCCAGAGGTTTCTCCTTTAAAGAGCTGCCCTCCCCTGAAGTCTGAAGTTCTACGAAGATAGACCTTTAGACACGCTATCAGACATAGAGACACATCTTCCTTCAAAGGGCAGATTCTCCAGGGACCCCACCTTTTAGTGGGTAGCTCATTCTTAGCGAGAAAGAGATTCAGTTCTCCTGTTTCTGAGAACTGAATGTGGCCCTCATCCCTAGAAAGGGCACTATTTCACTAACTCTAGCCCCTGAGGCTATAGCGAACAGAAAAATAACCTTTTGGGTTAGATCCTTAAGCGAACAATCTTCATTATTCAAGGATGAGGCATAATGTAGGACCTTCTCCAAAGACCAAGAGATGGGCTTTGGTGGTGCAGCAGGCCTAAGCCTTGCACATGCCTTCGGGATCTTATTAAAGATCTCATTCGCCAAGTCTACTTGAAAGGCATATAGGAGAGGTCTAGTCAAGGCTGACTTGCACGTAGTTATCGTTTTGGCCGCCAAACCCTGGTTATGAAGATGGAGAAGGAAGGACATGCAGAAGTTCATTGAAATCTCTCTCGGTCCTTTTGCTTTTACGAAAGCAACCTACTTTTTCCATGATGACTCATATTGTCTTCTAGTTGACTTAGACTTGTATTCCTCTAAGAATTCTATATTGCCTTTTGAGATCCCAAATCTTTTCTTAACCGCTAGGGCAAGAAAATCATGCAATGAAGGGTTTGGGTTCTCTGTGATAAATCGAAGGCAATTAATCTCTGAACCTTCTGGAGTTATCCCGCCTGGAAGGATCTCAGCATGTTGAGGACTCTGAGCAGGTAATTGGATGGCATGAACTGGAAATCCTAAGTCTATCCCTTCCATTTCAGAGACACGATGTATATCATTTAAATTAGAAGATCCTCGTATGGGGCTACATATCAAGGTAGTTCCTTGACAGCGCTCGTAATGAAGAGGTCGGATTGCAGTTCGGGGACTTGTTCCCATCTGGGAGAGAATAGGTCTGCGTCCGTGGACCATTTTAACTCTATCGGCCTGAGCCTGAGTAGAGCATCCACTGTCACATTGCGGATTGGTTGTATGTGAACTGCTGACAGGTGCCATCCCTTTAGGTAAGGGATGGCTAACTACACTTAAACTGTATGAGACGTTTCAGAGCATCGTCGATTGCAGTGTCTCGTTATCGCTTCGGAATCCCAGATCAGCTGTAGACAATCTGATCTGCTTGGAGAGAGTTTCCCTACTCATGACTAGACCAACATGGTCTTGGAATTTTCGGGCTTTTACCTTTGTTAGGGAAGTGATTTAGGAAGGACCGCTATCGGTCTTTTTAGGCCTCTTCGAGTGTTTGATGCTTGTTTTCTCCAGGTTCCCTGCGCATCTTGCAGCCGTGCTCTTAGTACATGGCCTGCCTTTATTGGAGAGAGAACAGGGTTCCTCCCAGTTCTCGTTTTGGGAATCTGAAATTTATCTTTCATCCACGATGTTCCGGGGACCGGATCATTTCTTCGGATGTTCATAGACCAGCCACCTTGAGTGCTGCCCACCCCAGCCTCTTGTCCAGGAACATTGTTGCCTGAACCTTTCTTAGGCTTAAATATTGCATGACTGTGTCTGCCAATTTTATGAAGGCAGCTAGGACTCTGTCTAGTCTGACGAGTATCTTTCCTAGGAAGTGCGTTACTTTGTGTAACCTGAATCCTAGATAGGAGGGGAAAGGGTGATTGACTGAAAGCTGCCAATAGAGGACTTTCAGGTATGGTAAGACTATAGGCACCCTTTTTTGCAGCGGGGTCCTTATGTTCAGGAGGATAAACCTCCTGGACTCGTTGTTTTATTTGGACTTGTTGAGTGGCGATAAATCCTGAATGACTCTGAATTTTCTTGAGTCCTTCTCGTAAACACACAACGGCCTTCCCTGGAATTCGGTGGACTAAAGTTTCCTTACCACCTGTATGCTCTAGAGCTCTCAGGTAAACTACTCCAGGAGGGTTTTGGATAATCGGAGGAGTAGAGGAAATGGTGGTAGAGATATCTCCACCTCTCAACTTAGTCCCATCTTGATTAGGCCATGGACCCAAGGATCGAAGGTCCAGCGATCCTAAAGGAATCTTCCTCCTACTAGAAGCATTTCTATGCTTCGACTGATCAGTAGGAATCTCGTTTCAACCATCTGTCTGTGACATCTCGGTCACTACAACTGTGGATCGTTGTTGAACTGTTTAAAATGGATGTCCAGACCTCTCCATCTTCCTTTTAGGTTGGGGACCCACAACCTTAGAAGATTCTCTATTTGAAAGGATGGCCCACTTTTGGAGAAGTCCTACTTTCTCCGTGGAGGCGTTCTTAATCACTTCCTTGACTACCTCGTCTGGAAAGAGGTCTTTACCTCAGATGTTGGAAGATATTAGCTGTCTTGTATCGTGTTTCGCTGTTGCGTTAGCTAACACAAACTCCCTACATGTTTTTCTAGCCTTTATAAAGGCATAAAGGTCTTTTACCAAAGTAGCCATAGGTATTTTGGCTAAGACCTTAAGCATGTCTGGGGTATCTTGATGAGCCGAACAGAACTCTATGTAGTTCTGTAGAGATAAGGAGGCTGCAAGTCTCTCCTTTGTGTCTTGTTCGTCCTGTAAGAGAAACTCAGATATTTTTGGAAGAATTTCCTTAAATTGTCGACTGGCAACATCCGCCTCAAGTCTTCCTACTGAAAAGGTGAAATGGGCCTCCTTCTAGTTCTTCTCCTGTCTGGGAAATGCTAGTGACAGAGGCTCGCACTCCTTGAGTGTAGGACACGGTTTACCTGTCTCTATTGCCTCAGTGACATATTTGAAAGCCTTCTCTGTAAAGGGGAATGAAATTGAAACAGGAGCAAGAAATGAAGAGTGCTTGTTACCCGGTGTGGATACCTTCGACACCGAGTCACCCGCCTTTTCTATGCTGCTTGATAAGATAGCCTGTGCTTTATCATTGTCGAGAATCATAACCTCCTTTGATTCCATTCCTTTTTCTGATGTTGGTTCATCCTTCAGTCTAATGAAACAGTTCAGGAAAGCGTCAAAGCTTGGCCAGAACTGGATTTTGTTCAAAGGAACAGCACCCTTCTTCTCCGAGATGTAGAGATTGCCGTTTAAAATCGGCATTAGCTCCGCAAACCTCCAGGGATTGGTTGTGGAGCATGTCAGAAGGTCTTGATCTACGAGTCTTTTGTACGACCCTTTAGGAGTGATAAGTGGAGCTTTACCAAGCTCTACCTTGCATTTCTCTTCCTGCTTTGTGCTCTGTTTGCACAAATTTTCTACTAGATTCTTGACTTGGGCCCATAATTGGTTCATTCCATCTAAAAGAGGGATAGAAGGCGGAGATATCGATGTCGTTGGCTCATGAGCCTGTTGGGACGGAGACAATCCCAAACCCGACATTCTCCCCTTCCTCCCTTGGGCGCTTTTTGCTCTCCTTCCCGAAGGTTATCTGGCCATCGGGAAATGTACTCGTGTCTGGGGTATCACTATTTCCTTACTCGCTGTTGGAAATAGTAATCTACGCATCTTGTCATTAGGCAGGTAAGGTCCCGGAGAGATTTTCTGAAAGCCTTTCACCCAGTTGCGTAGTTTGAAACGAGCTGCATCCCTAGTCTCCACCGACTTGGGATTCTTGAAACCTTCGGACAATAGGGCCCAACATACTTTGCAGGCCTGCGGGTTCCAATACTGCAGGTGTTTGGAAATAATATTGCAGGGGGCATGAAACCTGCATGCATTATGTCCGTAAAAACACTTACTCTTAGTTTTGCAGAAGACTGCAACACAGGACATCTGGCGTTCCTCCTGTAAAGAAAGGAAAACAAAATGAGTATACGATTGATTATCTCACTGATAACCAATAAATCAAAAGTCATATCTTAACAGAATAGCTTAGGATAGCAAGCTATAAAGGGATAGTAGGAGACACATACTTGTGTATCCCTTGCAAGCAAATGCTGGTACCTCCCCTCAGTATTAAGTGATAGGAATTTCCTTTTCGAAGGAATTCCAACTGAAAAAAAGGGGTTTTCTAATCCCTAGGGATAGGGAAGTGTATACTTCACTGTCCCTTTCATACTAAATACTTTGGGGTACGGAAGACTGATTTCTCAATCAGCTTAACGAAGAAACACTATTCCTTCAATGTAAGAGCGGCTGCAGCATAAGCTCATATGAGGATACCCAAGATATGCTAGAAATGGTTACTGTATAATCATACTGTAGTTTTCTATTTGCAGTATGCACTATATTGCAATATACTGGCTACTGTATAATTATATATAGTATGGAAAGGAAAGACATATATTTGTATATATCCCACCCAACTTATTTGCTGTGACCCCCCTTACAAAATTAAAACACAGAGTTTCCTAATCATGGAGACTCAAGGATAAGGGCTCTGCCCTTTAAGGGTTAGGAGTGTAATCTCCAGTCCTTAAAATTTTAATATTGCAGGGTAATCTGAAGACTGATTTCTAATCAGAATATTGAAGAATTAAATTCTTTCAATATGAGATTTGGTTCCACAAATATTTGGGTAGGATTTTCAAATATATTGGAAAAACACTACTAGCACAAAATATACAGAAGCTTTCTATTTGCAGTGTATCCTATACTGCAGAAATACTAACTACCTGTATAAACATATACTGTAGTACAGCCAGCATGTCGTCGGCATAGCTAGCAAATGCTAGCACATCTAGTCTGCTAGCTAAAAGAAAGAAAGATAGCATGGAGAACAGGCTACCTAATACTGTATATATATACAGTAAAAGGGATGTAAAAGTCTACTATTACTACCTTCTCCAGAAAGAAAGTTCAAATGGAAGGGGAGGATACAAAATTCAAGCTTCCATCCTACTACAGTACTGTCGCCGGCAAGGATCTGTCTAAACCTTGCCGGCCGGCAGTACTAGTACAGTTGGCGTGCTGCCGGTTGAGCAGGCACCATTCTGTGCCGGCCTGGTAGGCAGCACCCCGGCAGTAGCCACTGTTGCTAGCAGTTCAAGAAAGAACTGAAGAACATTTGTAAACAGAAGGGACTTCCCACTTACAGCCAACATGGCCAGCAGCTGCCCTGGTTGCCTGCCAGCAGTCACCATGACTGCCGGCCGGCAGCAGCCATGACTGCCGGCCGGCAGTAGTTTTTACTGCCGGCCGGCAACAAAAATGGCCGGCAGCTCACAGCTGTCATTACTGCCGGCCGACAGATGTTAAGACTGCCAGCCGGCAGCTATCAACTGTAAGAGGGGGACTCTGGTCGATCCCGGCAACCCACCGGCAACAGTAAGGTTGCCGGGATTCGCCAACATAAAGGGATAGAAGGGAAGGGAAAAGAGGGTCCTGTGAAAGGTACAGCAGGAGCCGGCCTTAGCCTGTCCTGCCCCACCTAATAACTCCGTTCCTGTATTAGAACTATCCCAGGCGGCTAAAGAATTCTATTCCTTAGCCTAGGGTTAGATTAATACAAATAAAAGGTTGGTAGCACCTTTGCCACCACCTCTAAAGGAAGGGAAACGGGGTTACAGTGCCAGTGTCCCCTAAGCATAAGAAGAATTCTATTCCTCAGCCTAGGGTCCACTAACACAGGACTAGTCTGCTAGGTCACAGGAAGAAGGGTCATATCGTACAGACCCTTCAGGAGTGGCCTGGGGAGGTCTAGCCTCCTATGTCGGTAGCCTAACGTAGCAAAAGAATTCTATTCATCTTGCCAGGTAGCTACTGACCACAGACTAAATACTCTGAGATGCTGGCCAAAACCCCAAAAACCTGCATCTGCGGTTACAGAGGAAGGGCAGAAAAAACCGTAGGAAAGTCATGGCTGAATTAAAAATTTGAGGCTGACCCACTAAGGTCGTAGCCTAAGGCTACACTCAGAGGGAAGAAGGATTACCCTTAAACTCCTTTTTTTGTGAGGGGTAAAGTTCATCCCATTCAAAGAGATGCCTATCTCTGCATAATTGAAATCACCATGCACAAGGGTAACCGGGGAGTGTCTAACGTATAATAACATGCCTAGGTTAGGAACCTAGGCGAGACGAGATCTTGGTTACCTCACTCACCGAGACTCTAACTATACGAACGACATGGAAAGGAAAAATACGCACAATGTAAATATCTTTACAAGAATATATTGCCTAAATAGCTAACATTATAAAATAATTAATTAATGATATATGAAGCTATTTAAAAACCGGGAAGTCGTTCTGCTAACTAAATAACATGCCCAACGAACGACAGCGCTCATAGCGCCTCCGGTACAGGCTAGCTCTAAACACAATAAATTACCCAAATTTCACTGTGAAAAGGGAGCTAAAAAACTATTCATTGTAAAGACCCAATACTCAACTTTCCAAAGGCGAAAGAAGTTGGAGAATGCATAATAAATCCTTGAAAATCAATCGAAAAGTTAGATCAACAGGGAACACCACTGACCGAAATCACTACAAAATTAGGAATGTCCACCATCCTGGGAATGGCACTGGGGTGGTGGTCAATAGCAGTACGGGAACGGGGGTAACCTTGTTACGGCCCCCGTCTATTCTTTTGCCACGTCCCCCTCGAAGCGTTAACGCTATTTCGGGTGGAGATTGCTATGTGACGTGTCAAGAATGCGTCCTCTGATTTTGTGCGATGTCCTTGAGAAAATTTTGAGGATATTCTCTCCAGGAGTTAGAATTCTGGAACCTGAAGGTTAATTCTTTGGGAATATCACTGTAGTATATAATATATCATTTTGAAGCTACCTTAGGAACTTCCATCAGGACGACATGGCTTGAGCCCAAATATATATATATATATATATATATATATATATATATATATATATATATATATATATATATATATATGTATATATATATATATATATATATATATATATATATATATATATATATATATATATATATATATATATATATATATATATATATATACATATATATATATATATATATATATATATATATATATATATATATATATATATATATATATATGTGTGTGTGTGTGTGTGTGTGTGTGTGTGTGTGTGTGTGTGTGTGTGTAGAAATCACGAAAGCTGACACGTGATGAATATAAAATGTATTATAGCCACGAAAGGAAAAATGGAAAGACTTGATTGGAGTTGGTACTTTCATCCACTCAGGACATCAACAGACTCAACAATGAGAATACATATACAAAGACATCATATTTATACAGGAGAAGGGAATCCAACAGCTGTCATTTTCTTAATAATTCCGGAAAAGTCAGAAATTAGATAAAAGGATAATACTGGATTAACGGAAAACAGACCGGGGCTTAGATTCAAATTTTTACCTTGAGCACAGGAGATTAAAAAGGATTCAACAATATTCCTTTGGAAATAGTCATTTACATGGATTACTTCTTCCGCCTTTGACCATCCAATTCTGTGACTTGACCCTAACCAGTGGGAGCCCAAGGCATTATTAAGAGAACCCATGGAGACTGCCATCTGATGCTGTTTTAATGTGACTGAGATACTTTTGGATGTTTGGCCGACATAGAATAAGTGACCGGAGTAATTTTTCATATGTACATTTTTACTCCGGTCACTCTAAAAATATAAATCATTCAGTTTTTTCCTCCATGTACCTTAGGGCATTTAGAATTTTTGAGCTCAAGCTATGTCGTCGTGATGGAAGTTCCTTAAAGTACCTTCCTAAGGGATATATGTACCACAGTGATATTCCCAGAGAATTTTACCTTTAGGTATCCAGAATTCTAACTCCTGGAGCGAATATCCTTAAAATTTCTCCCAAGGATATCGCATAATATCAGCGGACGCATTCTTGACACGCCTCCATAGCAATCTGCACCCCAAACAGCGTTTTGGCTTCAAGGAGGATGACAAAATAAAAGGGAGCGGTCCAAAGGCTCTCCCCGCTCTCGTAATACTATTGGGAATACAACAGCCCCATTCCCACGATGGCGGACATTCCTTTTTTTTGTAGCGATCTCGCTCGGTGATATTTCCTGGTGATCTAACTTTTCGATCGTTTTACAGGATTATTATTATGCTTTCTCCATCTTCTTCCGCCTCTGGAAAGTTAAGTATCGGGTCTTTACTATGAATATATTTCAGCTCCTGTTTCACAATGAAATTAGAGTATTTTATTGTGTTTAAGAGCTAGGCCAGTTACTGGAGGCGCCATGGCGCCGTCGTTCGTTAGGCATGTGTTATTTAGATAGCAGAACGACTTCCAGTTTTTAATAGCTTTATTTAATTATTTTAATTATTTAGCTATTTAGGCAATTATTCTTGTAAAGTTTCGATAATGTGCATAATTTTTGTTTCCCCTTTTCTCTGTCGAACGTATAGTTAGAGTTTCGGTGATTTAGGTAACCGAGATCTCGTATAGCCTAGGTAACCTTACCTAGACGTTTGACTTCATGTTCAGACTTTTCCCGGTTACCCTCGTGTATTGTTTTCATTCAGTGGAGACTGATATCTCCTAGAATGTTATGAAACATTACACGTCTCTTCGGAGACTTAAGGGTAATCTCTTTCCCTCTGAGTGTAGCCTCAGACTACAACACTAATAGCCGTGCCTTGAATTTTATTCAGACATACCTCTTTCCTTAACCGTTGGTTGTGGTATACCATCAGGTTTTGGGATTTAGTCAGAATCTCAGAGTATTTAGTCTTATGCCGGCGACCTGCCAGCAGGGCGAATGGGTTGTAGGATACCATCATTCCCCTGCCGGCTAGGTGGCTGGCAATGGAGGTTAGCCCTCATTAGCCGCACTTGAAGTTATGGTAGGATACCATCTTCTCCTTGCGACTAAAAGACTAGTCCTATGCCACAGTACTCTGGGCTGAAGAGTAATTTTCTTTAGCCTAGGATACGTGGCATTGGAACTCTGTTTCTTCTTGGTTGAAAGGAGGCGGCAGTGCCACCATCACCTTAACTGTGTCGGCAATCTCTGGGATGGAGAAATGAGTCTCTCCTGTTTCCTGGGATTCTGCCGATACCGAAACAGAGTTTCTTTTACAGGTGGTAGGACTGACAATTTTTGCCAGTTCTTTTCAGACTCGTTACAGGACCCTGTTCCCTACCCCGCTGTCCATTTTTGATGGCTGAGCCATTGTCTTTCTTTAGGCCGGTATCTTGCAACCTTCCTTTGCTGGTAGGTTGCCGGAGCCAGCCAGACTCCCTCTCTACCCATGTCTTTGGCTGACGGCAGAGCATACTGCCGCCAACGACATCATCTGTTGGCAACTGCCGGCCCAGCCGGCAACTGCCAACCCAGCCGGCAACTGCCGACCCACCCGGCAGCCAAGATGGCTGCCGACGACCATGATGGCCGTGAGAGGGAAGTCTCTTCTGTTCCCAAGGTTCTTCAGTCCTCCCTTGGACTGCTGCTACAGGTCCTGTTGACGGGGTACTGCCGGCCAGGCCGGCACATATAGTGCTGACTCGGTTGGCAGCACGATGACTGTACTGGTACTGCTGGACTTGCCGGCCGGCAGTGTATCGGCGGTACCTTGTCGGCAATAGTACTGTAGCTGCATGGAAGCCTTCTTTCTGGAAAAGGCAGTCAAATTAGACTTTTACATCCTTAAGTACTGTATACATTCACAGTAAGGAGTAGCCTTTTTTCCATGGTATCTCTCTCTCTCTCTCTAACTAGCATGCCGGGTATGCCGGCAAGACCTAGCTATGCTGGCTACATGCCGGCTGAACTACTGTATATTTTATACAGGTAGCCAGTATATCTGCAGTATAGAATATACTGCAGATAGAAAACTACTATATAGTTTATACTAGTAGTTATTTCCAATATATTTTGGACATCCAACACAGGCATTTGCTGAGCCCAATCCTATATTGAATGAATATGATTTCTTCAATATCCTGATTAGAAATCAGTATTAGGATTGCCCTACAATATTAAACACTTCAAGGCAGGAGTAATACACTCCTAACCCTTAAAGGGTGCAGCCTTTTTCCTTGAGTCTCCCTGATCAGGAAGACTACGGCAAATAGGCTGAGTGGGATATACAAATATATGTCTTTATTTTCCTAGTCCAGCTGGCTTCATGCTAGATGGACCATACTGTCATATGCTACTATGAAGGCAGCATAATGACTAGACTACAATACATGATGGACAGTAGCCAGTAAATTGCAATATAGACTTACTGCAATTAGAAAACTACAGTACCATGATACAGTAGTATTTTCTGACATACCTTGGGTACCCTTGTACGAGCATTCTGCTGGTACCGTTCATATATTGAATGAATAGTTTTCTTCAATATTCTGATCGAGAATCAGTCATCCTGACCCCACAGTATTAACATTATTTTGTGACAGTGATTTGATACTTCTCTACCTCTAGGGGTAAGAGTCTTTCTACTTGGAGTTACTCTATAGAGAAATCTCCGTGTAGTTAATACTGAGGGGAGGCAACATCATTTGCTCACAGGAGTACACAAGTATGTATCTCCTACTATCCCTTTATAGCTTACTATCCTAAGCTATTATATTGTAAAGGACATTTGCATGTTGATTGTCAAGGAGATAATCCATTGTATACTCATTTGGTTTTCCTTTCTTTACAGAAGGAACACCAGATACCTTGTGCTGCAGTCCTCTGCAAGGCCAAGAGTAAGTATTTTTACGGTCATAATACTTGCAGGTTTCATGCCCCCTGCAATATTATTTCCGGATCCCTACATTATTGGAACCCACAGGTTTGCAATATATGTCGGACATTAATGTCCAAAGGTTTTGAAAATCCCAAGTCTACAGAGACTAGGGATACAGCTCAATATAAATTACGCAACTGGGTGAGAGGCTTTCAAAAGATCTCTCCGGGACCTTTCCTACCTAATGATGGGATGCGTAAGCTACTATATCCGGAAGCAAGTGAGGAAACAGAAGTGCCTCAGGAGCTAACTACATCCCCTGACGGCCAGAAAACCTTTGGGATTAAGGGCAAGAAATGCCCCAAGGTAGAAGAGGAAAATGTTGCGTCGGAATTTCCTCCCCCTGCGCCGGCTTTAGAGCCATCGATGTCGACATCTTCGTCTTCTACCCCTAATTTGGATAATGTGGCACAATTATGTACCCAACTGAAGAATCAAATAGAGCTTTCATAGACAAAAGGAAAAGCAGGAAGTAAAACGCAAGATAGATCCTCGTAAAGTTTCTCTTGTCGCTTCCCAGGGGTCAGTCAAACGACCCATGAATCAAGACCTACCAACATGCTCCATAACCAATCCCTGGAGGTTCGCGGAGCAGATGCCGATTTCAAATGGCAATCTCTGCATCTCAGAGAAAATAGGTGCTGTTTCTTTGGTCAAAATTCAATTTTGGCCAAGCTTTGATGCTTTCCTTAATTTTTGGGTTCGACTGAAGTAAGAACCAAAGTCAAGAAAAGGAACGGAACCAAAGGAGGTCTTGATTCTCGACCATGATAAGGCACAGACTATCCTTTCAGGTAGTCTAAGAAAGGCAGGTTATTCAGAGTCGAAGGTATTCTCACTGAATAATGGACACCCTTCCTTTCTTGCTCCTACTTCTCTCTCATTCCCCTTTATGGGGAAGGCATTTACTTCTGTTGCCAAAGAGGTAGAGGCGGGTAAGCCATGTCCCACACTCGATGAGTGCAAGCCTTTGTCACCAGCATTTCCCGGACAGGAAAAGGATTGGAAAGAAGTCCGTTTGACATTTTCATTAGGAAAATTAGACAAGGACGTCGCAAGTCGACAATTCAAGGTATGTCTCCCTAAATTGTCTGAGTTGCTCTTGTGTAATGAACAGGAGTCCAAGGACAGACTTGCGATATCCCTTTCTCCACAAAACTACATAGAGTTGTGTTCAACCTACGAAAGTACCCCAGACATGCTCATGGTCATAGCCAAAATGCATATGGCTATCTTGGTGAAGGACCTTTACGCCTTTATGAAGGCTAAGAGAGCATGTAGAGAGTTTGTGTTCGCTGATGCAGCAGTAAAACACGAAACAAGGAAGCAAATATCTTCCAACATCTGGGGTAAAGACCTCTTCCCACACGAGGTCACTAAGGAAGTAATTAAGAACGCCACCATGGAGAACATAGGTCTTCTCCAAAAATGGGGCATTCCTTCAGAGAGAAAATCTTCTGTGGTTGTGGGTCCCCAACCTAAAAAGAAGATCGGAAATGCTGGAAATATCCGGGCTGCTCAACAACACCCCACTATTCCAGTGACCACGGTGCTACAGGTAGATGGTCAAAAGTCTAAGCCTACTGACTACTTGAAGCATAAAGACGCTTCGGCTAGGAGGAACTTTCCCTCAGGATCGCAGGACCTTCGATCCTTCGGTCCAAAGCCTATTCAAGATGAGCAATTGATGGGAAACAGAAATGTCCCTACCATCATTTCCTTACCTTCTCCTACATTTCAAAACCCTCCTGGAGGAGTATACCTGAGAGCTATAGAGCATACAGGTAGTAAGAAAACTTTAGCTCATCGAGTTCCAGGGAAGGCTGCTTCGTGTTCATGAGAAGGACTCAAGATATCAATGAGCCATTCTGAACTTGTCGCCACTCAACAAGTTCATAAAAAACAGCAAGTTCTGAATTTTAATCCTTCTGAACATATTGACCTTGTTCCAATTAAGGGTGTCCGTAGTCTTGTCAGACCTGAAAGGTGTCCTTCGGAACCTTCCAGTCAACCAACCCCCTTCCTCCTATCTAAAATTCATGTTACAGAGAGTAACATTCATCCTAAGGAAGATACGTGTCGGACTCACATTTCTAAGTATCTTCAAAGGATTGACGAACTTAGTCACATCAAATTCAAGACTAGAAATAGTTCAGGTATTAATATACTTGATCAAGAGGCCGGAGTAGGCAGCACCCGAAGTGTCCGGCCAATGTGCATTCAAAGAGATGACCCGGTTCCTGAGACATCACGGATGCAAGATAAGCTTCTAGAAGTCTCGACTTTCTCCAGCTCAGGGATTTCGATGTTTAAAAAACCTCCGAAGCCCTCAGTCACATCAACTCTCCTCTCCTTTGGAAATATAAAAGGAGCTCATGAGGTCTGTCAAGAGACTCAGGTATTAAGTCAGAATTCCAAAACGCCAACAGGAAAAAGAGCTAAACTTTCCCCAGTTCACTATAGTGACAGACCTGGTACTAAGGGCACACCGGAAAGATGCGTTAAGAGCTTGAAGAAAACACATATCAAACGCTTGAAGAGATAAAAAAAGAGTGAGATCGGGCCCTTTTTTAATCGCTTTCATGGGTGGGAAGCCCCCTCCACACAGATCAGACTCCCTACGACTGATCTGGGACACCGAAGCGATAATAAGACGTCACATTCGAACGTCTCATTCCCTCCCAGGAACTGCAATTCGACCTCTTCATCACGAGCGTCTTCAAGAAACTAGCTCGCTATATAGCCCCATACGAGAATCCTCTAGTGGGGCTGATAAACTAGATGAGGGTGGTCCTAGCTCTGACCCTAGGTATATTTCCGAAGATTCAGAAATTAACTGCCATCGTTTTATCACAGAGAACCCAAACCCTTCATTTCATGATTTTCTCGCTCAAAGCGGTTAAAAAAGGTTTGGGATCTCAAAAGGCAATATAGAATTCTTAGAAGAATACAAGGCCAAGTCAACTAGAAGACAATATGAGACTTCCTGGAAAAAGTAGGTTGCGTTTGTCAAAGCAAAAGGACCGAAAGAAATTTCAATGTCCTTCTTTGTCCACCTTCATAACCAAGGTCTGACGGCCAATACGATAAATACGTGCAAGTCAGCCTTGACTAGGCCTCTCCTATATGCCTTTCAAGTGGATCTGGCGAATGAAATCTTTAATAAGATTCCGAAGGCATGTGCTAGGCTTAAGCCCGCGGTACCACCAAAGCCCATCTCTTGGTCTTTGGACAAGGTCCTACATTATGCCTCATCTGTGAACAATGAAGATTGTTCTCTTAAGGATCTAACCCAGAGGGTTATTTTTCTGTTCGCTATCGCCTCCGGGGCTAGAATTAGTGAAATAGTGGCCCTATCCAGAGATGAGGGTCACATTCAGTTCACGGAAGTGGGAGAACTGAATCTATTTCCTGATCCATCCTTTCTCGCTAAAAACGAGCTACCCACTAAGAGATGGGGTCCCTGGAGAATCTGCCCTCTGAAGGAAGATGTGTCTCTATGTCCTGTAGAGTGTCTAAAGGTCTATCTTCGTAGAACTTCAGACTTCAGGGGAGGACAGCTCTTTAAAGGAGAAACTTCTGGATCAAATTTATCCCTAAAACAACTAAGGACGAAGCTCACCTACTTTATTCGTAGAGCGGATCCGGACAGTACTCCCGCAGGTCATGATCCGAGAAAGATTGCTTCATCACTGAACTTCTTCCAGTATATGGACTTTGAGCACCTTCGTTCATACACTGGATGGAAATTATCCAGAGTGTTTTACAAACACTATGCAAAATAAGTGCATGAACTGAAATACTTCGTAGTGGCGGCAGGTAGTGTATTAAAACCTGCCCCCTAATTACTGTGGTAAACAGTTTATGGTTTGGGACCTCACTTGTCCTCGCACATGTAACGGATGAGAATCATCGAAAGTGTTCTACATACACTATGCTAGACAAATCCATGATCTGAAGCAATATGTGGTGATGCCAGGTAGAGTTTTTAACCTGCCGTCTAATTCTACGATGAACAGCTAATTGACTGGGACTGTCAATTAAAGGGAGAAGTGGTCACCCTTCTTAGGTGTGACTTCTTTTTATTAAGTGTTACCATGATAACACTAGCTCTGTTCAAAATCCCAGGTGTGGAATTATACAGATAGCACTAGTGCCGGTGTACGGAGTACACAGTGCAGAGAGAAGTAACCAGTACAGAAATTATGAAGAGAAATTGTTTTATAATTTTCTTCAGTCTGAGAGTGGCACTCATCATTTCTTCCTTCAAGAAGGAAATATAGTCTCTCTACCTGTTACAGGTATAATCCCATTGTCATACTACATTCATTTTACTGAACATCTTTTAGTCATTTATTAGTAATAAATGTCTATTAGAATGTAGTGCGTCCACCTTCCCCAGACAATTGTATGTATACATGCCAGAGTTCTTCAACTTACCAAAGTAAGTATCCCTCATATATTTGTATGCATCAAATTTTAGATATAAGAGACACTGATGTTTTTTTAGGAAAATATACAACTATGAGACTATTTGTATATTCAGTGTCTACTTATATTTGGTCATACTATGTATGTTAACCTCAAGATCCCTGTTCTACTCTCTAGAATGACTCTTCCCTGTAGGAGGCAGGAAGCACTAACATTGGTTATGATTAGTGATGGTGACGAATAACGGTAATGTCCCTTGTTTCATGTGGTCCCCATGACCATAGAAAAGGTTGCTAGAAGGTTAAGGCACTGATTAAAAATCCACAGATACACTAATGCTCTGGTATGCTTCCATCACGACGACATGGCTTGAGCCTAAAAAACGGATTTTGAGCGAAGCGAAAAATCTATTTTTGGGTGAGATGGCCATGTCGTCCTGATGGGCCCACCCATCTCTTCTAAAAGAAAAGATCTTCACAGTATCCCTCCCGTGGTACTGTATCTGTAACGCCACGCTCAATGCTACAAGGAATGTCCGCCATCGTGGGAATGGCGCTGTTGTATTCCCAATAGTATTACGAGAGCGGGGAGAGCCTTTGGACCGCTCCCTTTTATTTTGTCATCCTCCTCGAAGCCAAAACGCTGTTTGGGGTGCATATTGCTATGTATGCGTGTCAAGAATGCGTCCGCTGATATTATGCGATATCCTTGAGAGAAATTTTAAGGATATTCGCACCAGGAGTTAGAATTCTGGATACCTAAAGGTAAAATTCTCTGGGAATATCACTGTAGTACATATATCCCTTAGGAAGGTACTTTAAGGAACTTCCATCACGACGACATGGCCATCTCACCCAAGAAAAGATTTTTCGCTTCGCTCAAAATCCGTTTTGTAGCCCAGATTACATTAAGGATGAGTTTACTAAAATAGAAAAAGAGAAAATTGCAACAAATCTTTGCTATCCCAATATTTCTTAGAAAAATGTATGAATAAGGCTAAGAAAACCTTTTATAGTGTCCACTTAGAGAGGAAGGAAACAATTAATAATATGCTTTGTTTGCATTTCATGTTTGTTTTTTAGATGTTATACCAATTTTGAAAAAAACTAAACATTGATGTAGCGTTTAAATATAATTGTACATTAAAAAAACATGTTCATTAAGAATAGTTCTGGAAATTATAATAATGTAATATATAGCATTCATTGTTCAGAGTGTAACTTATTCTATGTTGGCGAAACATCCAAAAGTATCCCAGTCAGATTAAAACAGCATCAAGTGGCCGTCTCCAGGGGTTCTCTTAATAATGCCTTGGCCTCCCACTGGTTAGGGTCAAGTCACAGAATAGGATGGTCAAAGGTAGAAAAAGTAATCCATGTAAATGACTATTTCCAAAGGAATATTGTTGAATCATTTTTAATCTCCTGTACTCAAGGTAGAAATTTGAATCTAAGCCCAGGTCTGTTTTCCGTTAATCCAGTATTATACTTTTTATCTAAAATCTGACTTCTCCGGAATTATTAAGAAACTGGCAGCTGTTGGATCCCCTTCTCCTGTATAAATACGATGTCTTTGTATATGTATTCTCATTGTTGAGTCTGTTGATGTCCTGAGTGGATGAAAGTACTAACTCCAATCAAGTCTTTTCATTTTTCCTTTCCTGGCTATAATACATTATATATATATATATATATATATATATATATATATATATATATATATATATATATATATATATATATATATATGTATGTATGTATATATATATATATATATATATATATATATATATACATATATATATATATAATATATATATATATATATATATATATATATATATATATATATATATATATATATATATATATATATATATATATATATATTTATTTATTTATTTATATATGTATATATATATATATATATATATATATATATATATATATATATATATATATATATATATATATATATATATATTTATTTATTTATATATGTATATATATATATATATATATATATATATATATATATGTATATATAGAAAGATAGATAGATAGATAGATAGATATATACACATGCATATGTACAGTATAATTTACATAGATATACATATACTGCATGCATGCACACATACATACATCATCATCATCATCATCGGCTGTAACTAGTCCACTAAAAAACATAAGCCTCAGACATGTCCTTCCACATGAGTCTGTTTATGGTCTTTCTATGCCACTTCATACCCGCAACCTTCATAGAACGTCAATCCATCGCCTTCTCTTTCTTCCTCTCCTTCTTTTGCAATCTCTAGGGACCCATTATTTTATTTTTAATGTCCATCTATTATGTGACATTATCGTTATATGTCCTGCCTATGTCCATTTTTTTTCTTATGTGCTGTTATAATATCCTTTACTTTACTTTGCTCTCGTATCTATGTCTCTTTATGTTATTCACCATAAAGTCACTTTTATTTTGGTTTAATTTCAGTTGTTTAACTATCGTCCATTCCCAACACTAGTAAGAAATTGTTAAAGAGTTTCAATAGTATCATCTACTGTATATCATTTATGGAGAAGTAAAACTGTATCCTCTGTAAATAGTTTAAATTTTACTTCATGCCTTTGCAGTACTATTGAGAGACCAATAATATACATACAGGATAAGATTAGGCCCAGTACAGTCCCCTGGAAAGCCCCTCCGTTCCATAGTTCATATGATGAATAAAAGTTTCCGATTTAGTACAAAGTAGTTTGTGTCAACTAAGTAATATTCTAAATATTCAAAACTTGGTCTTCAAAACCGATGGCCTGTAGATCATTTAGTAGAAGTTCATGCACAACTATATCAAAAGCATCACTAAGATCAAGTAATATCAAAATACCACTTTCGTTTTCATGCATCATTTCCAGCATATTATTTGCAACAGAACAGATAACTGTCTGCGTAGAGTAAAGTTTTCTGTAAATAGAATGGTTGTCTGACAAAGCTTCTATGTTTTCTAAGTGGCTAATTAGTCGTTCAAGAATTACCTATTCTAGCACTTTTGGAATAAAGGATAGATTCTAAATAGGTCTGCGTGAACTTAAATCCTGATAACCTAGAACACTTTTCTGAATTGGTGTAAGTATAGCCATTTTCTCAGATTTGGGAAACTAGCACTCATCGATGTTTGTATTCACTGTTCTTCTAATTATATCAGCAAGACTAGAAAATTTTCTTTCTCAGGTTACTTTTGATATTAGCATCTAATCGATCGCACAGTTTGTTTCTTCGTCCTCTTTCCAGTTTTAACCAATTTCACATTGTTTACGTCATTATTTCCTCTTTTTTTTCTAAAGTCTCCTTATCAAACCAAGGAGATAGGTCTTCAACTATTAGTCTTTCCATCAGTGGACACAGGGTGCCGTATCCCATTTTACTCACCCTATTATCTATAGTCACTAAGCAATCAACACACATGGAGCCCAACAAACGTTGGTTATCATGACCCCAAGGAATATTGATAGTATCTCTTTTTTATATTTCATCAATAAATACACAAGGAGAGAAGTTTGATTTATGTCTAAAGCTCATTTAATCCACAACTCCAAACTTCCGTTAAGGTAAGCTGAAAGTTTGTGCATGGGAGAGATAGTTTCCTTTTCTTCAACATTCATATCAAATGCCATATTATTCATTCCGTTATTTAAAACTAGGCTCAACGAATGTCCAATCAAGTAGATACACAGAGCAATATTAACCAGATGATATGATTTCAATAGCTCGCTAGATACTGAAACATTATGATTTGCTCCGGCATCCATCCAAAGGTTAAATTCTGCACAGATAACTAATTCCTTTTTTTTTTTTCATGATAATCATCTCAATAAATATACTGAGCTATTCGAAGAATATATTAGAGTTATCTTTTTCTCTCTGAGATTTGTAAAAGGTTACAATAGATATTTTTCAAGTGCGTACCGTTTATTTCTATATATTCAAATCATGTTATACTAGTTCTTTTTGTCATGTTGAGATTAGAATAGCGTTTATGAATGAAGAGCCCGGCTCCCCCTCCCAACTTGCCTTCTCTCAGAATATGAAAGAAAGTGTGTGTGGGGGGTGGGGGGTCATTTCAGAAATATTAGGTTTGTCTAAATCATTTAACCAGTTTTCAGATGATCTTAATATGTCGGAATATTTCTCATTTATGAATTCTCGAATTTGAATACTTTTTATCACCAATAGATTTATTATTTACATAGCCACACTGTATGAAATCCTTAGTATCCATGGTCCGTATTTTCTGCTAATCTCTCTAATTCCATGCCATAAGCTTTGCCATTTCTTGAATTCACTATATGGACATCTGGTTTGTTCAAAATTTTAAATTCAATGTGTTTTGGGGTTACATCCCTTGGTTGTGTGGTTTACTGAGCATTACTCCACATACGTTATCATCAGTCTTTGAACTTACAATCTTTTTCAAAATGTCCATACCTTTGACAGTTGCAGCAGCTAATCACGTGGGACCTATTACGTATGTTATAAGCACCCCATCACGACATAACTTTGGCCTCGTTGTAAAAAATAGCATTCCGATACTAATGATCATATTTCAACAATTAGTGGGTAATCCCTCCCTCCCAAAGCAATTTTCCTGAGTGCCAGATGTATATTTTGTTCTACCTATTGAATTTGGTTTAGGCAGTGTTTCCTTTGAATCAAAGCATATAACGCTTCATCATTGCATTAAATGGTATATGAATATTTTGTGATTTAACTTTCCAATTTTTCTCGGTTCAGTGTCGGCAACCATGGTTTGAATCCTGTTTATTGCTACTACTACTACTACTAGGATGAGGATAGGGAAGTAGGGAATAAGAGATAAGGAAGAGTACCCCTGGATACAATCCAGTTTAAGCCCGAAGGTAGTACTCGGGATGGGAAGGAATAAGGGAAAAAGGGAGAAAGAGAAGTACAGGAGGAGAATAAAAGAGAGGGGCAGACCCTCGTGCGATGTAGAGTTAATTTAGGAGCCACCTGCGAGTGCAGGCGACTAAGTAGGGAGAGGAAGGGTTTTTTGGTTCACGCGGTATAGCCCGATTGCACGTAGACTGCCTGTCTGACACTATTGGATGGTAAAAAAGTTATGATGGCAAATTGGTAATGGAGTTTTTATTGAATTTTGATTTGATTTATTCATTAAAGATATTTATTTATACTATTTTAATCAGTTGAGATATATCTCGGCCGGGGGGGGATCACAATTGACTTTGGGATCTAGTCTCCTTCACCAGTTATGATCCCGAGTATATTCGATAGAGAAAATCCTTGTAATCGTGCATAGGGGCTCCAACTTGGAATGTCGATGAAGTTCTTGAATTCTATTGTAATGTGGAGGTCCCTCATTATAAGCTCGCCTCAAAGCTTTATTTTGTACTGCTTGCATTTTTTTCATTGATGACTTGCTGAGAGCTCCAAATATCATTGTTGGGTATTCTAACTGTGGTCTTATTAAGGATTAATAAAGTCTAAGTTGTTTTGGTTGATAAACCTTGTAACCTTTTTAATCTATTGAGCGTCAACTTGGAAACATTTATTCTTTCTTTAACATGAGAAAGGATGCCAGAACGTTTAAAGTTACACCCAAATATTAGTGCTTCACGTTTATATGGGATACGGACGTTATCTATTATAATTTCTGCAGGATTGTTGACTGTTATTGATAGAAGTTGAAATTTATTAATATTTGTGGTTATTTTCCATTTCTTTTCATAGTTATTCATTTTTTTGTAATTCACGGACCGTCTTTCTCTGTAGCATTAGATTATGTTTGTTAGGATAGGTTATTACTTGGGTGTGATCATCTGCAAACATGATTTGTAGGCAACCTTCCAAAGGGGGAGGGGTGTCTTTAATGTAGAAGTTGTATAGTGAAGGGGAGAGAACACTGCCCTGAGGAACTCATGAGAGCAATTGAAACTCTGGCCCTATGAAATCTTTTATTTTAATCATGGCAACCCGGTTATCTAAAAAGTTGCATAGCAACTTGGTTGCTAAATCTGACCATTTTGTATCTTACAGTTTGTATTTTAAGCCTTCATGCCATACTTTATCAAAGGCCGGCTGACATCTCTTGAGATTAGGTTACAACCACAACATAGACTTTTATTTACTGCTATAGATTCATATAATCTGGCTAATGCCAGTTGGGTCCCTTTACCATGGGTAAACACATATGGGTTGCTATATATGAGCAAATAGTCATCCAGGAACTCCTCAAACCTTACTTTTATGATCTTTTCAAGTATTTTCTTAGGCGTCTCTAATAGGGATATTCGTCTGTAATTAGAGACTGAAGTTAGATCATTGCCCTTTTTCCCCACAAAAGAAAGTATTGCTCTTTTAAACAATTCTGGACAGTAACCCATACTTAAGGATTCATTACAGATGTTGCTAAGAAAGGCAATCATTGAATTAGGTAGATGTTTAAGTATAATATCATTTACTTTAGATTGACCTGGAGCTTTGTTTTTAAAACTTTTTATCACCTTGATAATATCTTGGAGTTGAACTGGTTTCAGAAAGGTGTCATCTTCATCAAGCCTCCCAAGATCTACTGAATCGTAAGGTATTATACGATCAGCATGTTCACGGATTGTCTCCATGACATGTTGCTCGTGTTGTTGATCAAACCTACGATTCTCATCTGTGTCTATTCTAAAGATATTAGACCAGAAGTCTCTGAAAACCACCTCTTGATCTTTGGGAGAATAGATCTTCTCATTGTTATTCATGATGTAGGCTATGGGATGAGAAGATGAACCTAAAAGATTCCTAATCATTCTCCAAAATTTCCCTGGGTCTTTATATGAGTCTTCACATTTGTTCAAAAGAGTGTCCCAGGTTGAATTAATTAGCTCAATAGATTCAATTTTGATACGTTCGTGTATATTGTGAATACTGTATATTCTAAAATTTGACATAATGGACCTTGGATATTAATTAGATTTAGGGTTTTTTTATGACGGAACTGAATCAATTTGAGATAATCAGTTTCTTTAGTGTAAGGTAAGATTCTATGGGTTTTAATGGTGATATGATGTTCTGAGGCTTCTTTGATCATCCTATACCAAAATGTTATTTTATCATCAATATAGGATTTATTTTTCAAGATATTTTCCGGTTTGTCATAATTACAGAGAGAGTCATCGAGTGTGTCCTTAAAACGGTCCCAGTCAGCATTATTGATATCTAATGATGGACTGGTTGGTACCAAAATGGGTCTCACAATAAGTTTTGGTACTAAAGGGAGATAATCTGAAGTGGTTAGAGGGCCTTGGGTGATTGAATAATTGAAAATATTGAGTCTATTAGAAAGAAGAATATCAGGCCGGCTAGAGGCTCTCCTGTGAAAATATATATAAAAATCTGGTCCTAAAAATCTAATGATATTCCTATTCATCACACCGTTAATAAGAATACCAACTGGGTTTGTTCTATTATGGCCAAGGGCCGTGTGGGCTGCATTAAGATCAGCCATAAGATAGATGGGGATGTTACGTCTCATCAGTGAGATTACATCCTTTTGTGGGAATATTGGGTTTCTAGGGAGAAGGTAAGTAGTTGCCACTACCACCAGTCCCCTTGCTGTTTGCAGGTCGACTGCTAAAAGACCATGGTTGAAACCATCTATTAACTTGACTGTAATATTCCGTCTAACCGCTATTGCTGTCACAGCGTTTTGCTCTCCAGACGTGTTACATTGGAAAACATTATAGTTCCAGATTTTGATACGGGAGGAATTCGGAATACCTATTGAGTTAAGAAGTATAAGGTGTGGGGAGAGAGAAGAATAAATATTAGAAAGTTCCCTACTATGTAGGGAAGTCCACTTCAAAACATTATGTTGGATTACTGTGAGAGTGTCCATTAAGGTAACTGTCCTTTGCTTAAATAAAAAAATCCTGATTTTAGCCTCCTGAATTTATCAGCATTTATCCTTGTAATTCTAGGGACATACTTACCAAGTTCAATCGAGCCATCATTCATAAAATTAACTACAGTGCTATTCTCAAATTTCTCTGTGAAAATGTTTTTGATGGTTTTGGATTAAAAAATAATTCTCTTTATTGAATCAGTTCCCAGAATTAATTGATGAATAGAGTCTCAAACCGATTTTTGTTTTATTTGATTGTTTAATGGGGGGAAGGGTTGGGAGGGCAGTGGCTCCTTGCAGTTCAGTATCAGGGTCAAATGCTGAGGTGGAGGGTTGTGGCTGCTTTTTAGCAGGATTAGCTGGTTCAGATATATCAGAGTCAGAGTCACTAAGCACTCTTTTCCTGTTAAGATCTTCAGTCTCCATTTCATCACTTATTGTGGGTGCCTGTAGGGGATTAGAGTCATTCTGTGGTCCGGGTTTCAACAAGGTTGATACTTTCTTAGCCAAATTAATGGCCTCCGTGGGGATTTTAACAATTGGTAGGCCATTGGCTTTATAAAAAGCGTTGACCATAGACTGGAAAGTACCAGGTTCGACAGCCTCACTCAGATTAGCCATAATCATGGCTGTGTTCATTACAGTAAACTGCTGTAATGATATGTTGTTCTGGGTAGAGAATGCGGAGGTGTTACTTGCCTTAGGGGCTACGGCCTGAGCGAAGGATACGTTTGGCATTGTCATGGATTGTTGTGTTCTGATTGTTTTTGCCTGATCTTTTACCATGGTCTTTCTAACAGGGCATCTAGCAGCCATTGTTGGGTGATCCCTGTTACATGTAATGCTCTTATGATTGTTTCCATTATTGCACTCAGTCCAATAATGGTCTTTAGGGGCGCAGACTAAACAGACCTTGTAAGTGGAAGGCTTAGGGCAATCTTTCTTAACGAGGTCATGCACTGGGACAGTGAGATGTGTATGTCCTGTTGCAAAAATCTAGGAGGGAATGACTGTCCAGAGATGAGAAGTCCCTTGGTTAGGCAATCTCTCACCATCTGTACTGTTTACAGCTTAATCTTAAAGGTTGTTTTGGTGGTGGGCAGTTTGATCACAGCTGAAACTTTAACGTTATTCCGGTGTTCAATATCATTCTTAAGATCGTCAACAGATTGACTATAGACTATACTGTCAGCCTGGGTAACCACTAAGGTCCTCAGGGCATTCAGATGAGGAGGGTCCAGTAGTTTGAAGTTCTTACACAGGAAAACTTCCTTGACTTTAGGGTGTATTATTTTTTCCACTGATGTTTCATCTGCAATTGCATAGAAACATTTATTAGCCTTTTCTAGCTTGTGGATGAATAATGAGTTATCCAGGAAGATACCCCATATCTCTAGTCGTCGGGACTCACTATCAGTTCCCTGACTATTATCTTTGATCTTCACTTTCCCCATTTAAATATGACGAATAATTATTGGAAACGTCTACGGAGGTTCCACTTATTATTTGAAAAATCTTAAAGGGGTGAAACTCTACATGATGTCACGCAGTGTTTTGGGCAGATCAAAATTTTGACTTTTTTCGAAAAAATTATAATGTAACAACTTGAGATGAAAATTTTGAAAACGGGGTTGGGTGCAGTAAATACAACTCTTTAACAAAACTTGAAAAAAATTTACAAGATTTCAAGTATTAAGGGCGCTAGAACCAAAATTTTTTTTGAATAATAAGAATAAGGTGTTAATATCACTTCATATAAGACAGTGATTTATGCCTATGCCCTATCCTATGTAGGCACTACTGGAGAAGTAGGAGCCTAGACGGAGTAGCACTCCCAACACCCCCAGAGAGTTTTAAGACCACAACGGCAACTCCGGGGGAGAAGGGCTACTGATGGTATTAGTAAGTAGATGAGTTTCGAGGAGGAGAGAGACGGAGTAGTACTTGAGAGTGAGGCGTTGTGTGGGGCAGGGAGGGGGAGGATAAGGATGAAGGGTTAGGTTGCATGAACTATCACTTGAGTGCTGCTGCTGGAGGCAATGGTCGGATCCAAGCTTGTTCGTAGCTGCTATGATGCCTGCCAGGAGAGCTGGGAAGATGTCCTACCACGATGACGTCCAAAAGCAGAATGGAATGAATGAATGGATGCAATGTTTATTGCTTCATCTATGTTCTTTTCATCAGAAATGTTTACAACATTTCCATTTGAAGTTGGCCATGTATTATGAATGTGTATATCGTAAAGTGCATATCCAACCTCAATCTAAAAAGCTTCGGGGGTTAAAGTATTTCCCATTAATATTAATTCCTACATTTTCCAAATCTATATTCTTTATAAATTTTTCTAGGCATGCAATAAATATTTTAGGAGAGATGAGGTCTCCCTGTCTAACTCTTTTCTCAATCTGAATTGATATTTTTTTTATGTAGTTTTAGGATTGCTGTACTTTCTGTATAGATATCTTCAAGTGTTTTAACGTAAGATTCATTTACTCCTTGTCTTTAAGGGTTCGTTCATTCATTCGTTTTCAGATTGCCCAGAGCTTTCTCTTCAGGTGGGGACTTTGAGCGAAAGTTCTGGGCAGTCTGAAATGAATGAACAAACCCTTGAAGACAATATATCTTAACAATCCAAGTTTGCCAAGGGTTACATAAGTGGATGAACAACTTGGTGGAGTGACGAGAACTTTGGCTGTGTAGGAAATGCCCCCTAAATCTCGATGAAGTCACTGACAGCAGGGTGACAGATTGGGTTTAAGGCGATAGACAAGATGCTTTTTCGGCTTTTACCCCTAATGTCTGGTGGATGATTTTATAGGAGTTAGTATGGACAGGCAGGGGTCATTTATCTTAGTTAGATAGACATAGCTCAATACAAGGAAGTGTCTATCCTTTGATGAATCTACCAAATGAATCCTTTATGGATTTAGTCAGTCTATGGAAAGAAAAAATGACAGAATGGCCTCAAGTCCCGGGCGTAGTGGGTTGTTAAGAATCTCCAAGTTTATAGATAATAAATAAAAATTGAAAATAGGTAATTGAAATCTTAGAACCGTGAATCAGATTGGGAAGTTACAACATGTGGAGAATGAATTTAGGAATATATATATATATATATATATATATATATATATATATATATATATATATATATATATATATATATATATACATATATATATATATATATATATATATATATATATATATATATATATATATATACATATATATATATATATATATACATATATATATATATATATATATATATATATATATATATATACATATATATATATATATATATACATATATATATATATACATATATATATATATATATATATATATATATATATATATATATACATATACATATATATATATATATATATATATATATATATATATATATATATATATATATATATATATATATGTATATATATACATACATATATATATATATATATATATATATATATATATATATATATATATATATATGTATATATATATACATATATATATATATATATATATATATATATATATATATATATATATTTATATATACATACATACATATATATATATATATATATATATATATATATATGTATGTATATATAAATATATATATATATATATATATATATATATATATATATATATATATATGTATGTATATATATATATATATATATATATATATATATATATATATATATGTATGTATATATACATATATATATATATATATATATATATATATATATATATATATATATATATATATATATATATATATATATGTATATATATACATATATATATATATATATATATATATATGTATGTATATATACATATATATATATATATATATATATATATATATATATATATATATATATATATATATATATATATATATATATATGTATATATATACATATATATATATATATATATATATATATATATATATATATATACATATATATATATATATATATATATATATATATATATATATATATATATATGTATATATATATATATATATGTATGTATATATATACATATATATATACATATATATATACATATATATATATGTATATATATATGTATATATATATATATATATATATATATATATATATATATATATATATGTATATATATATATATACATATATATATATATATATATATATATATATATATATATATATATATATAAATATATGTATATATATATACATATATATATATATATATATATATATATATATACATATATATATATATATATATATATATATATATATATATATATATATATATATATATATGTATATATATATCTACTCAGGAAGAACATAAGGAGTTAGAGGAGAAGGGGTATGAATAATGATGTCACCAAGACCAGAAAAGGCATCAACGGAATGGAGAGCTGTAAATGGTAGATTGTTACTGGCAAATTCTAAATCAAACCAGTACAAGATGATTATTATAGTTTGCTATGCACAAACAAATTATTCCCCTGAAGGAATGAAAGATAAATTTTATGAAGAACTGCAGAGTATAATAGATGAGATCCCAAAGAGATATATGAAAATTGTGATCGAGGACTTCAATGCTGAAGTTGGAATAAAAATTCAAGATATAGAGGATGTGATGGGAATTTCGGTGTTTCGGCGAGTTGCAAAGGAAAATGGAGCACACTTTATAAGTTTTTGTTCAACAAACAATCATGTTATTATAGGTACACTTTTTCAGCACAAGGATATCTACAAATGTACATGGACTTCACCATGTGGCAATTACAAAAATCAAATAGATCAAATAGCCATTAATGAAGAGAGAAGGAGGTCTCTGACAAATATAAGAAGCTATAGAGGTGCTGATATTGGTAGTGATCACCAGCTTATCATAGCCACACTGAAATTATAATTGAATGCACTCAATAGAAATGTAGATAGAATACCCATGTTTCATAAAATTACGCCTCTTGAAGATGAGCACAAAAAAAAAAAAACCCTTTGCAATTTAATGTAGTAATTGATTTGCAGCCTTAAAGACTTTAAGAGACGAAGAGCAGACAATTAATGAAGAATGGTGTGATAATAAGAACATATATCGATAA
>NC_090732.1:61500214-61540214 GCF_036898095.1 Palaemon carinicauda | reverse complement strand
GCCCAGCACAGCCGGCAGGCCCAGGACAATCACTAGGCCAAGCACAACCTCCAGGCCCAGCACAACTGCCAGGAGTAGCCCAACCCCTAAGTCCAACAACCTTCAGGCCCAGTGCAACCTGCAGGCCCAGCACAACCAGTAGGTCCCAATTAACATTCAGGCCCAGCAAAATTATTATTATTATTATTATTATTATTATTATTATTATTATTATTATTGTTACTTGCTAAGCTACAACCTTATTTGGAGAAGCAAATTGCTATAAGCCCAGGGGCTCCAACAGGGAAAATATAACAGTGAGGAAAGGACACCAGGAAAAATAGAATATTTCAAGAACAGTAACAACATTGAAATTAATATTTCCTATATCAACTATAGGAACTATAACAAAAAAAAGAGGATGAGAAAGACATAATAGAGATTGGTGTGCCTGAGTGTACCCTCAAGCAAGAGAACTCTAACCAAAGACATAAGGTCATTTATGCTGATACCATTTATTTTCAATAAAAAATAAAAGAGTATTCAATTTAAACTTTAAAAGCAAAGATGTCCTTTTAAAAGCTAAATATCTTTCAGACGACCTGCTTCTGAAATAAAGGTAAAAATACCACTAGCATGGTAGAACATATCATGTCCAAGAATCATGGCAAAGATGAACCTGACACCCTCACCTCAAGCCTCAAATAGATATTTATTTCTTTCACTACTATATGGGCGGCATTTGGTCAACAAATGCCTCACGGTCAATGGTACCTAACAGTCGTCGCAATATGGCTGGTATTGGCCAGTAAGCAGATATTCATATTTCAACTAAATGTGACCAATGCGTGACCAATGCGGAGACGACAAAGAGTAGTTTCACACTTTTGGGGCATCATGTTATACTTCCAAGGTGATATAAAATTTGCTATTTCTCCCATCTCATTTCCAAGCAAACTATCCCAATGCTGTTGCCAATTATTACAAACAAAATTCTTAATGTTGGGTAAAGAGTCATCACAAAGAATGGGATACCTTCTTGGTAGCAATCCAGTTGCAGCATTCTTTGCCAGTAAATCTGTCTTCTCGTTTCTAGACACACCTATGTATGCTAGAACCCAGCAAAATTGAACTGTCATACTTCTCAGTCTAATAAAAAAAAAGCTATTCTAAAATCTTTAAAACTAAAGGGTTACTCAAATTAAAAACTTCTAAATCTTGAAGGACACTCCTAGCATCACTAAATAATGTAAAATTACAGTACTCCTCTCTTCCAATGCTATTTTTTCAACAGTGATTAATATGCTGTATAGTTCGGCCGTAAATATGGAAGCTGTTAGAGGAAGGGCACCTCGACAATTAAAATCATTACTATGTACTCCAAATCCAACGCCAGCATTGGAGTTTGAGCCATCAGTATAAATAAAAATCAATTCCTTATGTTCTGCAACATGTTCCATGAAAAGAGACCTGGCTTCTAAGTCAGTCATATTCTTTTTAACTCTAATAAAATATTTATAAAAAGATATCTTAGGTAATTTCCATGGTGGCGTTGATGGTACCCTAAATGGAAGCACCTTAGTTCTAACTGCATCAAGCCTGTCTATCTATTGTTTCACCTGAAAACCATAAGGTTGAGGGGATTTTAGGTGCAACTCAAAGTATGCTGAGTGCCTTACAAGGCTTGCAGTCAGGCAGGGTAACGAATTAGAGAGTGTTTGTAACCTAAACCAATACTGAATAATAGAAGACTTTTGGTAAAGGTCTAACAGTAATTCTTCAGGATCAACAAGGAGTCTTGGAATAGGCGAAGTTCTAAATGCTCCTGTTGCCAATCTGATACCAGTATGGTGTATAGAATCTAAAATCTGTAGTCGACTTGGGTGGCTGAGGAATATATCTCACACCCATAACTAATTTGTGAAAAAATTAAGCCCTTGTATAACTTTTAAAATAGTTTTGTGGTCTGATCCCCATGATGTATCGGAAAAAAACTTTTTAAAAGCTTCAGAGCATCAAGACATTTCACATTTAATGAATTTAAGTGAGGAAACCATGTCAACATACAATCAAATATCAAGCCTAAAACCCTAGGTTCACTTGCACATGGGATACGTTGACCTTTGATGTACATATCTGGGTCCGGGTGTACTCCCTGAATATGACAGAAATGGACAACAGCAGTTTTGCTTGTCAAAAACTTATACCCATACATATCAGCCCACTGAATAATTTTATCAATTGAGAGTTGTAGTTTTCTCTCAACCACTGCCATTCTGTCTCCAGCAAATGATATGGAGAGATCATCTATGAATAGTGTTGAGAGAATATCTTGAGGAATGATAGAGGATATCCCATTAATAGCAAGTGCAAATAGGGTTACATTTAGCACACTACCTTGGGGAACTCCTCCTTCCTGACGTTTTCTCTCCGATAGAGTTTCGCCCACTCTCACTTGAAAAAATCAGTGTGAAATAAATGATTGAATGAACAATGGTAGCTTTCCTCGTCGTCTCAAATTATGAATTGTTTTATGTATACCATATCTCCATGCAGTATCATAATGCCTTTTGAAGGTCAAAAATACTGTTACATGGTGCTGTTTGGAAGCAAAGGCTTCACAAATAGAAGACTCAAGTCGTATCAACACATCAGTTTTTGAATGCATTTTTCTAAACCCACACTGGGTAGGTGATAAAATACCCTTCCCTTCCAGGTACCACTTCAGTCTTACATTGACCTCCTCTCCAGGATCTTATATAAGCAAGATATCAATGTTATTGCTCGATAGTTTGCTGCTAAAAACTTGTCCTTATCAGGTTTTAAAAAGGCTAAAATAATAGCTACTTCCCAAATACTTGGATAACTATGATCAAGCCATATTCTATTAATAATGCTTAAAATAAATAACTTTGTATTAACTGGTACGTGTTTAAACATTGCATATGGAATTCCATCGGGTCCAGGGGTGTGACATTACAACATTACATGTAGCAACTGCAGAATTAAAACTCTCTTTCTGTAAAAGGAGAATTGTATGACTCTTCCCTTCCTGTTACAACATATAAATTTTCTTTTCTTCAATGCTCCTAAACTGGTGACCAGGAGCTGCTTCACACTTGCATGATACATTGGAGAAAGGATCAACCAGGGCATTGCTAATCTCATTAGTTAGTCACATACTGATCATTCACCTTCAACACTGGTGGTGGGTTAGTGTTGAATTTGCCTGTTATCTTTTTTAATTTCCTCTACATAGAGGATGATGCTGTTCTACTGTTAATGAAGGGAACAAAATATACCCAACACTGGCGCCTAGCTTCTTTCATAGGATGACATAACTTTGCTTTACATTTCTTGTATATAATTAAATTATCTTCTCTATTTCGTCTGCGCAATTGAGTTAGAGATCTTCTTGTGGCTCTGTGCAGGCAGTTAGTTCTGAAGACCACCAGGGGACTGGTCATTGTTTGAATAACCCTGTCGTTTTGGGAATTGAATTGACTCCTGCTGTATGAAGAGTTCCATTCAGTAAGTCAATGGCATCATCAACACTTTCAAACTGTTCTGCATTCCCTTCAATTTCGCTAAGCTTACGAAGTCTATCCCAGTCCCCCTTTTCAAGATGCCATCGTAGCGATATTTGTAAAGGTGGACCATTATTGGTGTTTATAATGATTGGTGCATGATCGTATACCAATCATCTAATGTCCTCCAATGGAAATTAAGAAAGAAATTAGAGCTTGCGACTAATAATTCAATGCATGTCTGAACATGAAAGTGTGTGGGCTCTCCTGTAATAAGGACACTGAAATCATCATTTTCCACAATTGATATAGTACTGCCCCTCGAGTTTGCTGAAACATCGCCCCATAAATGATGTCTACCATTCAAATCTCCAAGTAAAAGAATATGTTGAGGGAGTTGTTGAATCACCTCTACTAAATTGTCATACAAAATGTTATCATTTGGAGGCAAGTACAGAGAGCAAATTGTATATTTTCTTCCTATATCAATCTGTGCAATCAGTGATTGCCCCAACAGGGATAACAGCCCTGTGAGGAAAGGAAACAAGGAAATCTAAAATATTTTAAGAACAGTAACATTAAAATATTGTCTACATAAACTATAAAAACTTAACAAAATAAGAGGAAGAGGGATAAGATAGAATAGTGTGCCCTAGTGTACCCTCAAGCAAGAGAACTCTAACCCTAGAAAGTGGAAGACCACGGTACAGAGGCTATGGGAATACTCAAGACTAGAGAACAATGGTTTGATTTTGGAGTGTTCTTCTCCTAGAAGAGCTGCTTACCCTAGCTAAAGAGTCTCTTCTACTCTTACAAAGAGAAAAATAGCCACTGAACAATTTCAAGGCAGCAGTTAACCCCTTCGATGAAGAGGAATTGTTTGGTAATCTGAGTGTTGTCAGGTGTATAAGGACAGAGGAGAATATGTAAAGAATGTGATAGACTATTTGGTGCATGTGTAGGTAAAGGGAAAGTGAACCGTAACCAGAGGTAAGGATCCAATGTAATACTGTCTTGCCAGTCAAAAGACCCCATAACTCTCTATCGGTAGACATAAAACAATGGGGGAGTGCTCATGAATAAGGAACTTAAGCTTTTCATATTTAGTTCTTAAACCCTAATAATTCCATTGTAAAATGGAAGAAAAAGCTATGGTTTATTTTTAAAACACCCCTTGGATGAAGCCTTTCTATTAGCAATTTTTTATCTAACAATATTTCCTGGTGGTTTTATTACAGAGGGTCTTGATATATTTGGTTTTGTGTACATGTTTTTATATTTGTCTTTTTGATCTAATATTACTGGAGGATGGTGGACCTCAACTTGAATTTCTGATTTCTTTAAATTGTCTCCCGGATTATCAGAAACATCAACTGACAAAATATCATATTTATTTAATGTCATAACTTTAATGTTTCTTATGGAAGGGGGTGAGAGAGATGGAAGTCTCTCTCTTTCCCGACTGATAGCTGGTGAGCTAGCAGGTTTCTGCACCCTCCTCACTACTGGTGCACCTAGTAACTTGGTTTCAAGAAGAACCTCCATCAAATCAGGCAAGGATATTGCCTGAGAGAGGTTAGTACTATTGTTGGTAATGGGAGACGAGGTTGTACAGAGATTGGCAATGCCCCAGTGTTAATACACCGTGACAAAGCCTCAGAAGGCAATATGCTAACCTGGTCATGCAGTACTTTATTATTAGATGTTGTATTTCTTTTCTTAGAGCTACTTGCAGTACTAAATGGGTGTGATGTCTCCTGTGGTAGATTTCCTTTAGATTTTAATGCCTTTGCATAGCTATTTTGTTTATTCAGTAATCTTTTGGTAAGTCTTATACTTATGTGTTCCACACTAGATTTGTTGAAGGCAGCTTCTTCTAGCTTATATAGCTTGCGCTCCTATCGGTCGACTCATGATCTATCTGAGTTGAAGTTTAAACACCTAGCCTTGAGTATTCACTCCCCATGGTAAGATTTGGAACAAATGCTACACAATTTTTAATTTTTTACAAACTATAGAAGGATGTCCGAATTTAAAAGAGTTGAAACACTGTAGTGGCTGCTGATTGAAAGGTCGAACTCTAATCCTGTTATTCTCATTAACAATATGGAAAGGTACATCAGCATCCTGGAAAGTAAGGATAATCATCGATGTTCTAGGAACGTTATGAAGCCTCCATACTCTTAATGGCCACATGGCCAATATCTCATCTTCTGTAAATTCATACAGATCTTTATTGAAAACTACTCCCCTTTCATAAATAAAATTTAGGTAGGGTTTGACATCTAATTTAAAATCGTCACTACTTGTTTTTAGGTTAGATAATATGACAGACTGTGTGGAGGATTGGTCACGGATGAGGAAATTATTTTTTTCGAAACGGGATATATCACCTGGAGCAATAGCTCCTACTTTTTTACTGTATAATTTTACAAATTTTAAGATAATTCCCTGTACTCCCTTTAGGCTCTGCAACAAGCCACATTGGTGGTTTTGGCTTTGTTTGGGAGGGTTTGTCTACATCATCATCTTTTTCACACCAGTTGGGAGGCCTGTATACATCCAAGTCTGCTGGTACCTTATCACACAAAGCACCGTTAATATTCAAATTATTAATTTTACCATGCATAATATTACTTATGGAATTAATTGCTTCATTATGACTATGAATCCCATCTATCATCTTGAAGTTTCATTCTAATCTCCAATACCATTCCATTACTCTTAAATGTTTTATATAGCTCATCATAATTAGTCTCTATTGGGATTTGAGTAACATGACGGATTCGCAGTTTTCTTACGTCACCTGCATTACCTGTTTTTTGAGCATCCGTAGAATGGTCCTTTTACGTTTCCGGGTCGTCAACAGAGGGGTTGGTTTGTATTGAAGAAGCAAGCCAAGTTATCCACCTTTTATCGGAGGATGTCAGTCCCCTTATCCAATGTAGCCCTACACGAGAAGAGGCTTCAGTGGCGACCAGTCCTCTATTAGAAAGGGGCTGCCTCTCTTTAGATAGGCGTACACTGGTCAGTGGTGTTAGTTAGCCCTCCCATCGACAATTCCAATGCCTGGCATCACCCATTACCAGCAAATATTAGTAACTTAAAACCAGATCACTAGAACCCGACTCTTAACAGACATGGTGTGCGCCCAATGGGTCTGCCAGAGGATGATGGCATCAAAATTTGTACAGGTTGAGATAGCATGCCATCCATCCCACATTGCGTCATATCCGAAGAAGCAGTCAAACTATAATCAAACGATACAAAGTTTGTCAATAAGTTCATTCCCAGGAGGAAGAGATGGGAAAATAAAAGAAATAACCAAAAGAAAGTGAGAAAATGCTGACTAATCTAGTTGGATCAACAAGTGGGCACCAAGGTCCAGTGGAAAAGCAGTTCCCACTATTCATCAGAGCCCAGCTGCTGATCCCTAAGCCACCCATTCTCATCAAGGCTTCAGATTCTGGGGGGTAGGCAAAGAGAAAATGAACTGTAACCAGAGAAAAGGATCAAATGTAGTACTGCCTGGCCAGTCAAAGGACCCCATCACTCTAACAGTAGTATCTCAATCGCTATTCCTAGCTCAGTTTCCAGGCCCAACATTTGTTGTTTGACGAGCCAGCTGTCACAGGCTCTAATCCATTTGTGTCAAGACGAACCTGATGAGATATTTCAGCCAGAGGCACACATAATTCCGGTGTAAAATATGAACAAGGGAAGGCTGTTATTTCAACAAAAATGGTTCAAAGACTACCCATGGCTGCAGTATGATGATAAATCAAAATATGTTATGTGCAGACCTTGTATTCAAGCATAACTGTAATTAAATCATATTTCTAAGAAAGTTGATGGAGCATTACTCCAAACTAGATTTGAGAATTGGAAGAAAGCCATTGAAAGATTTCAAAGCCATGAAAAATCAAAACCATCATAAACTGTCAGTCACCAACGTGACATACCATAAGCAGAACTACTCTATGAATAAGCATTTATCAAATTTTTATATAAAAGCAGAGCATTGTTGAAGTTGTTCATATGATTGAAATTTCTAGCAAAACAAGGGGTAGTGTGACGGACCGAGAGAACGTTGTGACTCAAAGAGAGTATGAAGACAACTGAGTGAGTTTATTATAGAACACTCTCCTTTATATACAAAAGTTCAAAGCAACAAGAAATTTCATGTTCAAAAACAGACACCTTTACAGATGAGAAAAACAGATATGTTTATTCTGGTTCTTTTTAGTGTGAGGGAAGAGCGAAGATACAAGCATAATATATACACAAAATGAACTATGTACGATCGTGTGACACACGGTTGGTACATGGCTCCCCCCCCCCCTAAAAATGACATACTGTACATGTTAAGTAGGGCGCCCTGATCAAGAGAGGCGAACTGTAGGCGGGTCATCTGGCAGGAGATAAGCAGGTTTTAGACAATCAATGGAGACCCAGTCTTCTTTGCCATGAATGTTTAGTAGGAATGCTTTCGGACTGCGTCGGATCACAAGGAAAGGGCCCATGTAAGGGGGCGTTAGCGGTGTCTTGCTAGTGTCGTTGCGCAGGAAGACGTGCGTTACAGAGTGCAAGTCTGTTGGTATGTGATGCTTTGCTGGGGGCTTGTAAGTCTGGCGGCATGGAGTAAATTTTCCCACGATGTGACAAATGCGCTGGAGAGCGTCAGAGGAGGTAGTAGAAGGAAAAAATTTGGCAGGGACGACCAACGGGTCGCCATACACCATTTCAGCTGCCAAGACGTCAAGGGCGTCTTTAGGAGTGGTCCTTAGTCCCAGGAGGACCCAGGGAAGCTGAGTAAACCAGTTGGATTCCTTGCAGCGGGACTTCAAAGCTGCTTTGAGGGTGCGACGAAAACGTTCAACCATTCCATTGGCAGTGGGGTTGTAGGCCGTTGTCTTATGTAGGGTGATGCCCAGGAGATTCGCTAATGATGTCCACAATTGAGAGGTGAAAGTGGTACCCCTGTCAGAAGTAATATGCTCAGGGATACCAAATCCATCCTGAGAGTAAGGCAGATATACATGAGGGGCGCGTTGCAGTTTCCATGGGAATGGCTTCAGGCCAACGAGTGGAGCGGTCGATGACGGTAAACAGGTAACAATGTCCTTGTGATGTGGGTAGGGGGCCTACAACGTCGACGTGAATGTGTGCGAAATGACGCTGAGGTTGAGGAAAGGTGCCCACTCCTGAATTCATGTATCGATGTACTTTGGAAGTTTGGCAAGAAGTACAGGCGCCGACCCAATCCTTAAGATCCTTAGAAATGCTGTGCCAAATGAACTTCGTGTTCAGCAGCTGTGCAGTAGAACGGCACGAGGGAAGTGAAACGCCGTGAATGAAATCAAACACCTGCCGGCGCATGGGAGCAGGAATCCAAGGTCGCGGTCTACCAGTACTTACGTCATAGAGGAGGGTGGTGTTGGATTCTTCGAAGGGGAAGTCTTCCCAATGGAGGGACGTGCAGGATATCCTACATGCTTGATACTCTGGATCCTGTCGTTGGGCTTCAGCCAGGGCGTTGTAATCTAATCCCAGTTGAACAACAGCCAACGTGTTTCTTGACAGGGCATCGGCAACGGGATTCATTTTCCCAGGGATTTATTGAAGGGAGCAATTGTATTCAGCCACGGCGGAAAGATGTCGGCGTTGCCGGGCGGACCAGGCGTCAGACTGTCGAGTGAAGGCGTGCACCAGAGGCATGTGGTCTGTGCGAATGACGAAGGGTGTACCTTCTAAGAAATGGCGAAAGTGACGGACAGACAAGTGCACTGCCAACAATTCGCGATCGAAGGTAGAATACCCCGATTCTACCTTGGACAGTTTTTTGCTAAAGAAGGCCAATGGGCGGGGCGAGCCATTGACCACCTGTTCGAGTACTGCACCAATAACGACGTCGCTGGCATCATTGGAGAGAAGGAGAGGGGCATGTGGGATAGGAAAAGTGAGAGTCGCAGCAGTTGATAGGACCTTCTTTGCACTGCAGAAGGCCGCTTCTTGAAGAGGACCCCACTTCAGGTCCTTTGGCTTGCCCTTGAGGGAGGCGTAGAGGGGAGCAAGAGTGGCGGCAATGGCTGGCAGAAAACGATGGTAATAGTTGATCATGCCCAAGAATTCCTGCAGAGCTTTGACGGTCAAGGGCGTGGGGAAGTCCTGAACGGCTGCTACCTTCTCAGGGAGGGGATGGACTCCTTCAGGAGTGATGCGGTGGCCTAAGAACGACACCCCCCTGGCCGCCAAAGGTACACTTGTCGTACCGGACTACAAGGCCGTTTTGTTGCAGGCGGTCGAGTACGATGCGCAGGTGGCGGAGGTGTTCCCCTTTTGAGGAGGAGAACACAAGTATGTCGTTCACATAACATACACAGAAAGGGAGGTCCCCTAAGATGCTATCCATGAGACGTTGAAACGTGGCCCCAGCATTACGAAGGCCAAAACAGGAGGATTTGAAGGTGTATGTACCAAACAGAGTGGTGATGGAAGTCTTGGGATTTCTTCTGGCTTCATAGGCACCTAATAATACCCCTTCAGGAGGTCGAGCGTAGAGAAAACCTTCGCTTTGTGCAGGTAGGAGGTCACTTCGACAATGTTTGGGAGGGGGTGGTGATCCGGTTCTGTTTGCATGTTCAGGCGCCTGTAATCCCCACACGGACGGAGGGAGTCGACTTTCTTCAGAACGATGTGTAAGGATGACAACCATGGGCTGGAGGCCTTTTGGCAAAGGCCCATTTCCTCCATTTCGGCGAACGTCTGTTTGGCGGCTGCCGATCGTTCCGGTGCCAGACGTCTGAATTTTGCAAAGACTAGGGGTCCCATCGTCTTGATATGGTGATAAATACCGTGCTTGGCAGGAACCATGGGCGTTTGGTTGAAGTTCTGGACGGAAAACTTCTGGGTACGACATGAGGAGGTAGGCGTAGGCATCTGTGGGTGCGCTGATGTGGAGAGCGAGGTTAGAGGGGGGGGGGGTTGAAGAGGTGTCGACAAGTACGAGTCTACGTTGACCAATTGTCGGTCGGCGACATCAACCAGAAGGTTGAAATGAGAGAGGAAATTCGCACCGAGGATTGGCTATGTAACGTCAGCAACGAGAAACTTCCAATTAAATTTACCGTTTCCAAACGATAACGTGAGGTTCTCATAACCGTAGGTGGGTATCGCAGATCCATTGGCAGCTACCAAGCGGACGTCGGAAAACGTAGACAGACTACATCGTGTCCTTAAGAGTTCCCTTGGCAAAAGAGAACGACAAGCACCCGTGTCTACCAAAAATCGCACGCCCGTTCCTGCATAATTTAAAAAGAAAAGATTAGAAACACGGGAGGCCACCACCACAAGCGATGGCCTACTTACACGTTTTTTTTGGCCACTGACAATCCTTAGCACATTTCTTTGCTGTTGCCATGAATCTGAAGTGGTAATAGCAAAATTGTGGCGGATGGGAGGTAGTAAGTGGCTGTAGAAGTCGTTGGTTGGGGCGCGAGCGAGTGGTGGTGGTGGGTGGCTTTGTCGCTGCTTCAGCACATCACGGGGTAGGCGTGTATGTCCTACGGCATTCACGTCCGCTTCGGTTGACGTTGAATAGGCGTCCTCTTCGTCAGGGGTGGAGGCATTGATGGAGGTCTTGAAGTGGCTGTCCATAAGGGCGTAGGCCTTGGTCATCAAGTCCTTTATGGGTAAACTATCGACATCGGGTATGGCAGCGCGTATAGGTCCGGGAAAACGGCATATCCAAAGGGCACGAAGTAGGTTCACCTCACGAGGAGAGCCGTCTGCGGCAGGCTGTAGGCGAGCGATACTGATCATTTCCCTGAGGGCGGGCGAAGCCCTTTGGTCCCCCAACGGTTGTTGCGAGAGCTGAAAAAGCTTTGCTATACGAGCGGCTGGCGACGGCGAGTCCTGCTGCAGAAGGTATGTTTTGAGGGCGTCATACGCTATTGGGGTGTCTCCTTGTTCACAAAGCCAGTCGGATATTTCTGGGAAGGTGTCCTCGGGTATCGCCGCGAGAACATTATCTGCTTTGGTGGTTGAGCGAATCACGCCCTTGATGCGAAACTGGACTTCTGCGCGCTGAAACCAAGCAAACGCCTCTCCGCTGGTGAATGACGAAAGTATCAATGGGGGAGCCGCAGCATTAACTTCTGTAGAGTCCGCCATAGTACCAACGATGGAGGGGCGACGGGGGCCGGAAGGCGGGAGGAGCGAATCTACTTCCGGGGTCACCAATGTGATGACCCGAGAGAATGTTGTGACTCAAAGACAGGATAAAAGCAACTGAGTGCGTTTATTATAGAACACTCTCCTTTATATACAAAAGCTCAATGCAACAGGAAATTTCATGTCCAAAATCGACACCGTTACCGGTGAGAAAACCAGGCATGTTTATTCATGTTCTTTTTAGTGTGAGGGAAGAGCAAAGATACAAGCATAATATATACACAAAATGAATTATGTATGATCATTTGACACACGGTTGGTACACTATAAACACAGGGGCTCCAACAGGGAAAATAGTCCAGTGAGGAAAGGAAACAAGAAAAATTAAAATACTTTAAGATCAGTAACATCACTAAAAAAATGTTTATTACATAAACTATAAAAATTCTAACAAAACAAGAGGAAGAAAAAAACGATCGAATAGTGTGCCCAAGTGTACCCTCAAGCAAGAGAGCTCTGCCTCAAGATAGTGGAAGGGCATGGTACAGAGCCTATGGCACTACCCAAGACTAGAAAACTACGGTTTGATTTTGGAGTGTCCTCGTAGAAAAGCTGCTTACCATAGCTAAAGAGTCTCTTCTACGCTTATCAAGAGGAAAGTAGCCTCTGAACATTTACAGTGCAGTAGTTAACCTCTTGAGAAGAATTGTTTGGTAATCTCTGTTGTCAGGTGTATGAGGACAGAGGAGAATATATAAAGAATAGGCCAGACTATTTGGTGTATGTGTAGGCAAAAGGAAAATTACCCGTAATCAGAGAGAAAGACCCAATTTAGAACTGTCTGGCCAGTCAAAGGACCCCATAACTCTCTAGTGGTAGATACCTAATGGAAAGTAGCCACAGAACAATTATAGTGCAGTAGTTAACCTCTTGAGTAAAAAAAAAAAAAAATATATATATATATATATTTTCTGTTTCTGTTTAAGATCGTGATAGCTTTAGACATAGCTATTGTCATAAAAAGAGAATCTCCATGAACTTTTGCCGTAGTGTAGCAACTAGAAGAATTTCTGACTGTTCCTTTTCCAGAGTTCAGAAATATGTTATTGAACAAATAATAATGCAATCCTACATTATAAAGCTTTTACTAATTCAACATTTTATTTGCCATAGTGAAAATTTATTTCCCTCTTGGCAGCTGATTTACTTGAACATTTTGCTGGTCAAAATCGATATTCATATGAAAGTACAGGTGAAATCTAGAAAATAAAAAACAGAATAGGCCTAACCTTGGATATTGCCCTATTGTTTTTTCAATCATTATGATGATAATGAGTAACATCCGTTAGGGTGAACTCTCAAAAACTATAGAATCAACTCGAGGGTAATTGAAATAGGAGTCATTTAGATAAATAACTTGAAATACTTGGATATAATTTAACCTTCTACAAATTACCAAATGGTAAAGTGATATCTTGGCTTCCCTTATTACATTTTGAATAATATTTCGTCTTTATAGCTGCCCCACAGCTTATCAACTGCTTGATCACACAGCCAGTGCTTACTCATGGCAAGCTTGACCATAACGCCAGAGAATGTTCCCACGTAACACACACACACACACACACATACACACACAATATATATATATATATATATATATATATATATATATATATATATATATATATATATATATATATATATATATATATATATATATATATATATATATATATATATATATAACAGAAATAACTGTGTATGAAAATAAAACGTTTTACGGAGTTTTTCTTTCTATAATAGCACATGTTTTGATAAAATTTATATTAAGGAATTGCCAGGTAGGCTAATAATAGGCCATAAATTTTAGTCTTCATCAAGGGTTATGTTATATGGGTTTTGAAGCGTTGTTTTTTAGGACTGTAAAGTGCTCGCAAGATTGTAGATGAAGGGGAAGAATATTGCATCTCAAGGTATTAAACACAATTCAAGGTAATACACACACACACACACACACACACACACACACACACACACACACACACACACACACACACTATCTTCCTCTTTCTCTCTCAGTTACACCTATGCAGATATAACCATAAATATACATACACACAAACACAAAAACATATATATATATATATATATATATATATATATATATATATATATATATATATATATATATATATATATATATATATATATATATATATATATATATATATATATATATATATATACGGTTTTTTCTCAGGTAATAAAATAATATTTTCTTAGCCATGGGGGATTATTTTTTCCATAAAATAGAAAGATAAGTACATTACCGTATAATAATTATCTATATTCTTAAGTATACAAAATAAATAGCCACCCCCTTATCACATTACACAATATCAGTTACATATTGTAGCTGTTTAACCATTTTATTTTCAATCATTGGAATATAAACCTGTATTATACAGTACTGTACAGAAAACTTACCTAGTGTCTGTTTTAATGATTCTTTTATACCGTTTGTCGACATGCATGCAGAAGAATCTCTGGCGATACGTATATCTTGCACCTTCATATAACCTATCAGCATTGAAGCTTACACCATTCCTTTTGGCAAAAACGCCTTTCCACTTCGACGTTTCATCAGAATGGAATGCATTTGTCTTCACTTTTATCAGATTTTCTTCATTTGTTATGATTAGTCATAATTACTCTGTACACTTATATTAAAATACTATATGTCTCTAGTAGGTAGTAGGTTGGCCAGGGCACCAGCCACCAGTTGAGATACTACCACTAGAGAGGATATGGATCCTTTGACTGGCCAGACAATAATGCATTAGATCCCTCTCTCTGTTTATGGCTTGTTTTATCTTTGCCTACACTTACACAGAATAGTCTGGCCTTTTCTTTACATATTCTCGCCTTTCCTCATACAACTGATAACAATGAGATAATAAACTCATCTTCACCTAAGGGGTTAATTACTGTACTGCAATTGTTCAGTGTACTTTTCCTCTTGGTAAGGGTAGAAGAGACTCTTTAGCTATGGTAAGCAGCTCTTCTAGGAGAACACTCCAAAATTAAACCATTGCTCTCTAGTCTTGGGTAGTGCCATAGCCTCTGTACCATGGTCTTCCACTGTCTTGGGTTAGAGTTCTCTTGCTTGAGGGTGCACTAGGGCACACTATTCTATCTTATTATCTTTTTTTCTTCCTCTTGTTTTTTTGAAATGGTGTGTTGGGTAAGCTTAATAGAAGGGCCATGGATGCCTGGTGGTTTATCAAGAGGTTGTCTTTTCCTTTTCTGATTCTTTTCTTCTCAAAACCATCTTTACTGTCCTCCCTTCAGTTGAAGTGGCTATCCTGGAGGGTATTTAGCCTTGCATGGTGTATCGGCTCCTCCATATTGATTAGTTTTTCCAACTTTTTACTATAGTCTATGAGTTTCATCAATCACTTTATTTATAATTCTGTACATATTGTTTTTGTTATAATTCTTGTTAATCTAGTTTTTAAGTATGATGTCTCTTTTTTATTTCTATTAATTCTTATGCTGTCTGGAGACATTGAGCGAAATCCGGGACCAGTACGTCCTAGATTTCTTCAATGTCGTCTTCTGTATTGCAATATTCGTGGTCTTCATGCAAATATTCAAGACCTTACTGTTGCGTCCAGAAAGTATGATATTCTTTTGTGCTCAGAAACTCTGGTTTCTGATATAATGCACTTATCTGATGTCCTTATAATCAGTTCTAAGAAGCCAAAAATGTTGATACGTGATACCATTCCTAGGGCCAGGGGAATGGCTGTGTACATTAGGACTGAGTACCCTGCTTCTCATAAGTCATGCTATCAATGTGGATGTCATGAGATTCAGGTAATGAAAGTTTGTGGCAGGCACAACAACTTTTATTTGTGTTCCATCTACCGGAATCCAGATATGGATGATTCTATCTTCGATTATCTTCTTACCATTATGGCTAAGATACAAGAAGATGATAGAAAGGGTTCTTTTGTCTTTGTTGGGGATTTTAATGCTCACCATAAGGAGTGGGTTAAGTTCTATCTCTCCTACCAATCGCCATGGTTTAAGAGCTTTAGACTTTGCCTCTGAATCGGGCTGTGACCAAATCATAAATGAAGCTACCCACAGGTCTGGTAATTGCTTGGACCTCGTATACACTGACTTCCCTGGCATTATAAGTAGTAAGGTTTGTTCTCCAGTCGGGACATCTGATCATGCCTTGATTTCATTAGTAGTGAAGACTGATCAGCCTGTCCCTGATATATCATACTCTTGTAAAATTTATATAAAATCCCAAGCAGGCTGGAATGGGATTTTGCATGATCTTTTGTGCTTGAATAGGTCATAATTATACAGTAGTGTAGATCATGTTGTCCCTTTGAGTGAGAATATAGTCAACATAATTGATAGGTGTATCCCTTCTCGTGTGCTAAGGTACCGAGTGAAAGACAAACCGTGGTTCAATAATGATTGTAGACGTGCTTATTAGGAGAAGCAGGAGGCCTATCATCTTTGGAAGGGTAATAGATCAGATTTGACCTGGAAAAACTATACTCAGCTTGGAGCTTTTGGTCAGAGAGTTTATGCCTCAACTGAAAAGGAGTACAATTTAACCATAAAAGAAACCCTTTCTGGTACAACTCAGGAACATAAATGGTGGTCTACCCTTAAATCTGCACTCTTTGGTGTAGATGCAACAGTTCCTCCTTTACTTAAACCAGATGGCTCAATCACTCACTGTCCAAAGGAAAAGGCAACCCTTTTGCCTGATGTTTTTGACAGTAAACAGAGTAATGAAAAACTTGAACTTCTTCATTCATGTTTTCCTGAAGCTAAAGTAACAAGTTTAGCTTTTCGATCTTGTGAAATTAAAGCTCTGTTAATGGACCTTGATGCTTATGGAGGTGTAGACCCAAATGGTAATTTTCCATTGTTTTTTATAAAGACAGCAGATTTCTTAGCTCCAAAGTTAGCAAGAAGAGGAGCTTTTAGCACTTGTTGGAGGATTGGTAATGTTACTCCTCTATGTGAATGTGTTTGTGGTAGCTCAAGTCCCACTGATTACCGCCCAATTTCCATAACTCCCATATTATCTAAAGTTTTTGATCGTCTTCTGGCAAAACTTCTTAATAGGTTTGCTGAAGGTAATCATCTATTCCTTAGTTTGCAATTTGGTTTTCGTAAAGGCCTTGGAGCATGTGATGCTCTTCTTACAATCTCCAATGCTGTACAGAAATTCCTTGATTATGGTCAGGAAGTTCATATGATTGGCCTTGATTTTAGTGCTGCCTTTGACCGTGTTAATCATGAGGCTCTTATTTTCAAGCTCAAACAGTTGGGAGTGGGTGGGTCGTTTCTTAGTATTATTATTGATTCTTTGAGTAATAGATCTCAAAGAGTTGTTGTTGATGGGCACTATAGTGAGTATAGGAATGTGATATCCAGTGTTCCACAGGGTAGTGTTCTTGGCCCATTACTTTTCATACTATATACACATGACATGTGGTTTGGACTAGAAAACAAGCTTGTTGCATATGCAGATGATGCTACTCTCTTTGCATCAATTTCATCCCCTGAATGTAGATCTGGGGTTGGTGAATCCCTTATTAAATATTCAACGAAAATTAGTGCAAGGTGCAAATTATGGCATATGAAGTTGAATCCTAACAAAACTCAAAGTATGATTGTAAGTAGGTCAAGGAAGGTGGCTCCTCAACATCCGGATCTCAGTATTGATAATGTTTCTTTAAATTTGTATGCCTCTTTTAAAATTTTAGGTGTGATTCTCGACAGCAAATTTACTTTTCAGAAACACATTAGGTCTGTGTCTTCTTCAATTGCACAAAAAAAATGGCTTATTGAGAAAGTCTTTTATGATTTTTGGTGATCAATCTGTTCTGAAGAAGTGTTTTAATTCTTTCATTCTACCTTGTTTTGGGTATTGTTCTCCTGTCTGGTGTTCAGCTGCTGATTCTCATCTTAATGTGTTGGACAGAAACTTACGGTCTATTAAATTTCTTATTCCTGATCTAGATATTAATCTTTGACACCGTCATTCAATTAGTTCATTATGCATGTTGCATAAGATTTCTCATAACTCTGACCATCCTTTACATTCAGATCGCCCTCGACAATGCTATCCTGTTCGTAATACTAGGCAGGCAGTTAATTCTAATAGCCAGGCCTTCTCCATCATGAGGCTCAAATCTATACAGTATTCTAGAAGTTTTATTCCAGCTATTACCAAGTTGTGGAATGATCTTCCAAATCGGGTAGTTGAATCAGTAGAACTTCAAAAGTTCAAAGTTGGAGAAAATGTTTTTATGTTGACCAGGCTGATATGAGTCTTTTTATAGTTTATATATGAAATACATGTTTTTGACGTTGTTATTAGTATATATATGAAATACATGTTTTTGACGTTGTTAATAGTTTATATAGGACATATTTGTTTTAACGTTGTTACTGTTTTAGAATGATTTATTAACTTGTTCTCATCATATATCTATTTACTTATTTCCTTTCCTCACTGGGCTATTTTTCCCTATTGGAGTCCTTGGGCTTACAGCATCTTGCTTTCCTAACTAGGATTGTAGCTTGGCTAATAATAATAATAATAATAATAATAATAATAATAATAATAATAATAATAATAATAATAATAATAGTGTCAGTTTATGCATACATTTTATTACACAAAATTCCATATAAGTTTTGACTTTTATACCTGATAATAGCTCTCTTTCTCTCTCTCATCTCCCCCCCCCCCCCTCTCTCTCTCTCTCTCTCTCTCTCTCTCTCTCTCTCTCTCTCTCTCTCTCTATCGAGCGCGGAGCAACATTATAAACACTGTTTACCGGTGTTCTTTCATGTATGAAAAACTAAAGATATTCAAAACTAGCTGCCCTTGACGAAGACTAAAATTTAAGGCCTATTATTATCCTGCATGGAAACTCTTCATTGTAATTGTTGTCAAAACATGTGCTATTATAGAGAGAAATGCTCTGTAAAACGTTTTATTTTCATACAAAGTTATATCTGTTAGCAATTACATTGGCAGCAATAACGAGGAGAAATAAAGAAGCATAAATATGCAATTATATACTTAGAAACATTCTCTGGCATCATAGCCAAGCGAGCCATGACGTAAGCACTGGCTGTGCGATCAGGCAGTTAATTGGCTGCGGGGCAGCTGTAGAGAAGAGGCAGTATTCAAAGTGTAATAATGCTCCTGGCATCGACTTATTACTCTCCTTCCTCACCTACTTTTTGTCTTTTATACACTATATATATATATATATATATATATATATATATATATATATATATATATATATATATATATATATATATATATATATATATATATATATATATATATGTAATAGTTAATATTACATGTTTAAAACACATGACGTAATATGTCATTTTGGATGAAGATGCTAGCCGTGGGACTTGCTGTAGTCATTCAAATCATAAACAGGACGCACAATGCAGCCTCAACAATGTAACATTTTTCTTAAACGTCAACACCAATGCATCAGCGTGTGAAAGTTTGTGACGTCGCCGGATGCAGGTGTCTTCCGAGATTGTGACAAGACTGCTATGTCAACTAAGCCTACGATATCTGTGATATCGATAATTTAGTCAGTTCATATCTATACTTCACCAAAATTGGTCATCTGACCAAACCAGCTCCCTCCAGTGATGGAGATGTTTAACTCTGTTGTTTTTAACAAATAAATACTTTTAAAGCTAATAAGATGTACTTCGTTATCCAGCTATATACATCTTAAACAAAACATACTCAATGTGTGCTTATAAAAGTAGCACACTAATAAATGGTGGCAGCGGTTAAACTCTAAGAATTAGAGAAAGGTCTTCAAAACTTCAAAATAAAAGCTGTAAAACCAGAGAAAGGTCTTCAAGACTTCAAAATAAAAGCTGTAAAACCAGAGAAAGATCTTCAAGAACTCAACATTATCTACATGAATCTACAATTTTGACTAAGTAATATAGTCCATCGAAATAGTTAACATTAATGAATGTTATGAATACAAACCGATGAACTGGATCTTCAATCAACATCCTAGGAAACCCAAGGACTGGCGTTCAACGTTTGCAAAACATACCCAGGAAGCACTACATTCAACAAGAAACTCGAACGATACATCGCTAACAAAACATCAAGAGAGAGAGAGAGAGGATGTGTCGACATCACACAGACCCATATATAAGCTAAGTACAAATTTTTGAATTCATTCCAGTTTAGGCAGTGAAGTGTAGTTATCACAAGTCGTTAGTCGATTATTACTGGGGTGAGTGAATTGCTAATCTTTTATTTCCGTTCATTAAAGGAAACTGTGTTCAACTCCGAATTCTCATCTAGAATTTTTCTCTCTTTGTGCTAATTCCTTTTTCTTTCAGAAATTCTCGGGAAATGTTTTGGGATTAGTAACATTGTTTGGGGAATTTTGTTATACATATGCGTTTACGCAGTGGACGTCTGTACTCATATAGATATTTTGATAGAATTGCATGGGGTCGAAGAGATATGAAAAGAAATACAGCAGTCATGACTCCCCCTGTGAGCCCTACCCCTGGACCTAGTGGCGTAGGCCAGACTAATCCTCCTCCAATTGTGACGCTTGTAAATGCCAGGTCAACAATCCTTCCTTTTCAGGGTCGGGTCAACGGGTTCTTGCCACAAAATGTGGAGTCATGGATTTCATCCGTCGATGCCCATTTAAATGCCAAACAAATCGTAGACCCTTTTGTACAATTACAAGAAGCTAAAAGTTTTATAGATTTTTCTAAGGGGGATGCGAGTGCGTATTTAAGAGGTGTTTCATTTCAAGAAGCAGTTACCTGGGATGATTTCAAAGTTAGGTTACGCGCGGTCTATGGGAGTGAGGAAGCCTTGGATGTAGTATTAACGTTACGAAGTACATTTAATCAAGCCACTATGAATCGGCTTAATGTTATTGAGAGATCAGCTCTCATAGCTGATAGGCTTAATGAATATCAGGACATTTTAGGTCATTCCACTTGGGTTACTAGCGATAACATCTCCGTGAAACATTTTTTACGATTAATGTATTTAACTTGCATGACACTTATGTTGCCTGAAGCTTTAGTGCGGTGTTTTGATAAGAAGTTAACGCCTGCAAGTACGGAATTAGATGTCTATAAACAGATAAAGAAACACATGTCCAAGTGTCCAGATCTCGATCCCGTGTTAACTCAAGTTTTTGCAAAGAATGAAACAAAGCCACAAACAGTGAACGTGGTTAGCAGTCAAGTTGCGGGAATGACGTGTTATAATTGCAAACGTCAAGGTCACTTAAGCGCGGACTGCGGAACGAAATTCTGCTCGATTCACAACAGTGCAACACATTCATATAGCCAATGTTACTCACGTAAGACACAACAGAATCCCAGAAATACACAGTCAATTCCACAGTCAGTTCCATATGGAAATAAAAAGAAAAATCCTCATTTTAACAATAAGAAGAAACAACCAAATGTCAATGCAGTTCAGAGTCCAAAACAAACAAACACTTCTTCGAATATCGCTGAGCCTGGGTCGTCAAACCAGACCTCGCAAGGTCAGACTAATTTTCAGAATGTGCAGAGCAAAGCAAATACCACATAGTTAACTCTAAAGGGGAAGAGAGTGATGTTGGATCAAGGTCATTCATGTCAACATCAATAGTATTGAATAATAAATTTAATGTTTTATCAGATAATTGTGAGACAATAGATTTTCCTATGAAACACACGGCCGAATAAAGTAAAACAGTGCATGCTCCCGTAGATTTGCAACGAATTCATACAATAATAAGCCAAAATGAGTTACGGCCAACCTTATATGCTGTAAATTTAGAACACAAATCCTTTACGTTATTTTTTGACTCTGGTAGTCCACGTAATATCATGGATTTGAAGACACATCATTTGTTGTTTTCAAACTTTCCGATTGAAAAATCCGGAATTAGACTTTCGGGTATAGGAAATAATGAATTAAATGTCATAGGCATAACTCATGTTTAGTTCAAAGTCGGTAAACGCACGTTTGCCGATACATTTGTTGTTGTAAAAAACATTAATATGTATCCAGCTGTAATTATAGGATACCCATCTATGGGAAATCAAAACATTATCTTAGCCCCTGCCAAGCACGGCGTGTATATCAAAGGGAAATTCTATAAGTCTTCTAATACCTTAAAATCAGTTTTGGATAAAAAGAAGACGACAAATGTAATCATAACGTACGTTGAAGAACCAATAACTTGTCTCACTAATAAAGAAATAATATACGCGACCCAGCAGAACTCTCGTTCACCCGTAATATCATCTTGCACACAATCTATCGAACCAAACGTACCTTCGAATTTAATAGTGCAAATAAAGAAAACATTACCGGGATCTGAAATATTAATCCTTTCCGATACTTTGAAAACTAACGGATTGTCTGTCACACAAGCTATTTATACAGTAGGCTCACATCAACAATGTAATATTGAAGTCTGTAATCATTTAAATAACACTTTAGTAATTCACAAAAATCAACATATCTTGGATGTAGAAGTTTATAAACATCGTATTCTTACCGTTGCTGAAATCAATCACTCTCAATCAGATGCGGATGAATCCCTTTTGCGATCTATTAAAAATGAAATCAATAAGGACATTCAGAACGAAGAAATTCAGCAGAAAATGTTTGAACTTTTAACTAAATATCATGATGTTTTTTCCACTACGGATGGATCCTTAGGAAAAACAGATGTGATCGAGCATCAAATAAGGTTAAAGGACAAGCAGAAAATTATCTATGTACCCTCGTACAGACTCCCTATGAAATTCCAGAATGAAATAAATGATGAAGTAGGTAAAATACTAGAAGAAGGAGTCATTAGGAAATCAAACAGCCCTTATAATTTTCCTTTAATAGTTGTACCGAAAAAAGATCGAACATGGCGTATCTGCGTCGACTTTCGTCGTCTAAACGAGGAAACGATCCCTGATCGATTCTCAGTGCCATGTACTGACGATATTTTGTCTTTGTTAGGTCAGAATAAATATTTTACCAGTTTGGACTTACTTAAAGGCTTTCACCAGATATCATTAGAAGAAGATAGTATCCCATACACAGCCTTCTGCACAGCCAGGGGACATTATGAATTTTTACGGATGCCTTTTGATTTACGTTGTGCTCCTATAACATTTACAAGAATGATTAACCCTCTATAGGTACGCTCCTCGGACACCCCTTTAAGGGTATACTCGGACGCGCGCGACCCCGACGCCAAAAAAAAATCTTGAAATATCAGTTTTTGCAGTAACCTCCTTTTTTCTTTTGCCAAAAAAACTTCAATGAATGCTTAAAACAACTGTAAAGAAAAATACTACTCATCTGCAGAAAAAATATTTATTATAGATATTTAAAAAAATTAAGTAGAAAAAAAAGACCTTACATAAAAATTCATAAAAAAAAGTTTATACATATATACACAAATCCTTTTAGGAATTGATTCTTGAATGTTTAGGACACATCTTGATGTATTTTGGATGAAGTCAGACCCATGGAGGTGAAGATCTGAAATGAGAAAAAAAGGATAACTTTTTTGGCCCAAAAAATTTGTCCAAATTTCATGAATTTTTTTGGGTACCCAAATGAAATAGGAAGTGGCTATTTTTTTAGGGAATAAACATATGTTATCCTAAAATAGAAATATGTAAAAAAATCTTCATTATTTTGTAAATTACATTTATATCAGGGGCCATATCTAAAGGTAATTTTTTGAGTACTTAGAAATTTCGTAAAAAAATACATATATTTAATATATAATATGATATTTATGCAGGTAAAAATGTACCAAAATATCACAAATTCTATAGGGAACAAGAATATATATAGATAGGGCAACTTACGCTTCGGATATGTCCACAAAATGGCCGCCAACCACATTGACTCAGACTCCCTAATCTGCCACTTGAAATGTAGGAAGGGTATGTCAATTTCAAGGTGTTATTTACTAATCTAATTATTCTTGGATATGCATAAAAATTGTATGGTGGGTTGCTGGATAACTGTCGATTATTTTACGACTATAAAATTAAAATTCTGACCCAAAAAATTTTTTGGAAGGGAAATAAAATCGAAAAAAAAAATGTAAAACAATATAATATTTTAGCTAAAAAAATTTGATGATATTCAATCAAAAAAGAAGTAAAAAAAATTTCCGACAAATAAACATCTAGAGGAATCATTACTCTGTGATAGTTCCTTAGTACGTAGTAATTTTGAAAGAAATGGGAAAAAACGAAAAAGTGGCAATCGCAGGAAAATCGAACACATACATATATATACGCCATATCTGGCTAAAAATAAAGATAGTCATGGGTAGCCAGATCATCTAGAAACACTTTCCAACACTATAAAAATACAAGTTTTGCGACACTACTTGCCAATTCCTTACGGTAACATGACTAAGCAAAAAAATGCAAAACAAATAAAAAGGGGCACTCGCGGAAAAATGGCCAACATTCTAATATAAGGCATTTCAGAAAAAAAAAATTCAGCCACGTACTAGGCAAACCATCAAGGCACATTTTCCGACAAATAAACATCTAAATGAATCAGTACTCTGTGATAGTTCCTTAGTACGTAGTAATTTTGAAAGAAATGGGAAAAAACGAAAAAATGGCAATCACCGGAAAATCGAACACATACCTATATATACGCCATATCTGGCTAAAAAAAAGATAGGCATGGGTAGCCAGATCATCTAGAAACACTTTCCAACACTATAAAAATATAAGTTTTGCGACACTTCTTGCCAATTCCTTACGGTAACATGACTAAGTAAAAAAATGAAAAACAAATAAAAAGGGGCACTCTCGGAAAAATAGCCAACATTTTATTATACGCATTTCAGAAAAAAAAATTTCAGCCACGTGCTAGGCAAACCATCAAGGCACATTTTCCGACAAATAAACATCTAAATGAATCATTACTCTGTGATAGTTCCTTAGTATGTAGTAATTTTGAAAGAAATGGGAAAAAACGAAAAAATGGCAATCACAGGAAAATCGAACACATACCTATATATACGCTATATCTGGCTAAAAAAAAATAGGCATGGGTAGCCAGATCATCTAGAAACACTTTCCAACAGTATAAAAATATAAGTTTTGCGACACTACTTGCCAATTCCTTACGGTAACATGACTAAGCAAAAAAATGCAAAACAAATAAAAAGGGGCACTCCCGGAAAAATGACCAACATTCTAATATACGGCATCTCAGATAAAAAAAAAGACATGCACGTGTTAGCCCAACCATCAAGGCACACTTTCTAACACATAAACATGAAAAAAAAATCAATAATATACGGCAATTACTTACTACGTAGTAAATTTTTACAAATATTGAAAAGAAACAGAAATTGGCAACCGCAGTTAAATACCCAATATACCAATATCTACATCGTATCTGACAAAAACAAAGTCACGCATGGGTAGCCAGATCATCTAGACACACTTTCCAACACTAAAAAAGCAAAAGTTTTACGACACTATTTGGCAATATCTCACGGAAAAATGACTTGGCAAAAAAATGAAAAAAAATGAAAAAGGGGCACTCGCGGTAAAAGGCCCAACATTCTAATATACGGCATCTCAGATAAAAAAAAAGACATGCACGTGTTAGCCCAACCATCAAGGCACACTTTCTAACACATAAACATGAAAAAAATCAATAATATACGGCAATTCCTTACTACGTAGTAATTTTTTACAAATATTGAAAAAAACAGAAATTGGCAACCGCAGTTAAATACCCAATATACCAATAACTACGTCGTATCTGACAAAAACAAAGTCACGCATGGGTAGCCAGATCATCTAGACACACTTTCCAACACTAAAAAAGCGAAAGTTTTACGACACTATTTGGCAATATCTTACGGAAAAATGACTTGCAAAAAAATGAAAAAAAATGAAAAAGGGGCACTCGCGGTAAAATGGTCCTCGTGGTGATGAACGACATTTAAACTAAAAAAAAAATCATGCACATGGTAGCCAAACAATCCACCAAGACTTTCCACAACTGATAACCTATACAAGTTGCACCATTCTACGACAATTTCATAATACGTAATAACTTTGATAATTATGCAAATTACCTTAGAAGGGTAAACTCGTTCGTGCTCGACCCCGATGCGTCTCAGAAATCGGGGAAGAAGTACAGCTACAGCAATGCACATCTGGACACTACTAGAGCATGTAGGCGAGACACCTACTGCAGGTCGATCACCCACAAATTCAGTCACGGGGGTGAGTCACGTGAGAAAAACCTGTTTTTTTTTTGACGCTCGGGGTCGCGAACGACCCACCATACCGTTCCAGGGTTAACATAGTGTTTGGAGACTTATTAGGGGATATATTGCATGCCTATATGGATGATCTTGTAATCTTTTCCAACACCTTAGAAGAACATCTCCGTAAGTTAGAACTAGTACTACAGAGATTAAGACAACATAACTTAAGGGTAAAGATTAGTAAGTGTGAATTTTTCAAAACAGAATTAATATATTTGGGTTTCATGGTGTCAAGCCAAGGTCTTAAAGTAGTCCATGATAAGGTGTCGGCTATACGTAATTTTCCCATACCTACTAATGTCAAGGGAATACAGCAATTTCTGGGTTGTAGTGGATGTTACAGGCGTTTTATACGCAACTATTCAATAATAGCCGCTCCATTAACTGATCTTACGAAGAAGGGCGTAGATTTCATATGGTCTGAGCAACATCAACAGCCGTTTAATACTTTGAAAGATGAACTGTGTAGTTCTCCTATCTTAAAATTTCCTGACTTCGGTAAGGAATTCTTCATTGCAACAGACGCCTCAGACTTAGGAGTAGGAGGGGTATTGCTTCAGCAATATGATAAACAATTTTTCCCGATAGCTTTCTATTCTCGAAAATTGAGAACTTCCGAAAGTAAGTATGCAGTAATAGACAAGGAAGGGCTAGCTATTGTTAATTCACTAGTGCATTTTAAGTTCATAATTTACGGTTATCCCGTTAAGGTTCTTACTGACCATAAACCACTAACAGAGTTCTTTAAAGGCTTCAACCACAGCCCTAAACGAACTCGGTGGCATTTGATCATTCAAGATTTTGGCGCAAGAATCGGGTATTTACCTGGAAAAGCAAATATCATTGCGGATGCATTATCACGCAACCCCGTGTCATCTTGTACGGAACCTTTAGCTGAATTAATAGATATATCAACATCCATGCCTATTATTAAAAAGATATCTGAACAAGAAGATTTAGGCTGGAGCGCTGAATTATTACAGACTGAGCAAAGAAAAGATCAGAAAATAGAAACAATTATAAATGCTTTGAAAGGCAATCATAAGGAAAAGGAATATATAAAGTATAAGCAGCAGAATTATATAATCAAAGATAATATTCTGTGTAGGACTGTGACAAGGAAAACCCGCAATACACCACATGTAACTAACGACCAGGTAGTAGTACCAATCTCACTTATTTCCACTGTCCTGAATTGGTTGCATTCAAATCCATTACATGGACACCCGGGGTTCTCATTAATGTCACAGAAAGCCAAATCATTGTTTTATTGGCCTCCGATGCTTATAGATATAAAAAGACACATAGCTAATTGTCGCACATGTCAGGAAAACAAAGGGCATACGAAAACACCTGTCAGCCTAGGAGCTTATCCTGTGCCCAATCAACCCTTTGAAAGAATACATTTAGATTTGTTAACAGGATTTTACGAGTCAGACAGAGGAAATAAGCACTGCTTAGTAATTATAAATGCTTTAACTCGATATACAGAACTAATAGCGCTTAAAACTAAAACTGCGATTGAATGCGCTAGGAAATTTTACGAGTGTTACATTTGTAAACATGGAATTCCACACATGATAATCTCAGACTCGGGTGGTGAATTTAATAATCACTTTCTTACCTCATTGTGTGAATTCCTCAGCATAAAGAAAATAAATACCATGATATATCACCCAGAGTCGAATGGGCTAGTGGAAAGAGCAAATAGGAAGATATTAAATATATTAAGAGTAACACTAGGGGGATCAGACCCCAACTGGGATATTGCAATACCGGCGGCACTGAGTACTCTGAATTATTCATATCATATATCAATTAAAATGTCACCGCATGAAGCATTTTATGGTACCCCAGTTAGAACGCCTTTCCATGTATAAACGCCTACAACTAATCTATCAAATCCTTTAAAAGAATGTATAAATGCCAGTATAAGTCGATATGATATCCTTCGAAAGAATTTAGAAGAATCACAAATCATAATGAAAAGGAATCATGATAAAACAGCGAAACCAACTTAAACATATACCGTGGGTGATAACGTATATATTCAAATCAATGTACGAAAAGGGCTCAATTATAAACTAACACCTAAGTTTGAAGGCCCATTTACCATTTTTGAAACATTAACGGCCAATAGGTTTAGAGTTCAAAACGTATCCCAACCCACGGATGAGAGAATAGTACCATTGGCTCACATAAGAAATTAAAAAGAAAAGAGAGGAAAAGAAGTGAGGGAAAATTTTTTTTTTATTTTTTGTGATTAAAAGTTTTCTTTTTAATACAGGAGTAATTACATATATTTTTCTCGTTACAGGTTTCCAAGATGAATTTTTTGTTGTTGGGAGTGATATTGTTCGTTCAGACATTTTTCTCGTGTGGGATGAGCTCTAAAACTAAAAGTATAAATTTTAAATATGGCACTATAGTTGAAAGACAAGAAGACGATTTTATTACATCAACCAACGTAGTTGTAGAAGTGAATATGCAAGCAATTTTTCTTCAAGAGAATGATGTCACTAGCTTAAGAACCGCCATTTCAAGGTTTTCTGCCTCATTGGATGAGTTGCATAGAAGACATTTTCATTTGACTACAGAGAGTTTGCTTGGATCAACATTAAAAGTTACAGAGATGCTATCTGATGACTTGAAAAATAAGACTTACGAGACAGGATCTTTGGCTTATGACTTTTTGATGTGGACTGTAGGACACGAACATAAAGAAAGACGAAATCCGTTTATTTATGCTGCATTAAACATCTTTGGGTCTGTTGCAAGTTTAGGTTTAGGAATTTCCAATCGTCTTAAAATTAGTAACCAAAATAAGAAAATTGAGTTCTTGACTCATGAAGATGAATTGATTATGTCAGAACTAAGGAATCAGTTAGCTTCAATCAATAAAATTATGGATTTAGTAAATGAACATTCAAATAATATCATTCAGATTATGGAAGTACAGGATTTGTTGGCAACATTAACATATTATGAATCAAAGATAGATCACATACATAACAGAATTGCACATTTCATTGAGAAATCCAAGGATTATGTAGAAGCTATCACGTTAGTAACTAAAGGTGTACTGTCGCCCCATTTGTTGCCTATAAATTACTTAAAGTTAATTCTGGAGAACGGGAGGGATAAACTAGACTATGTTCCTTTGTTAGACGAACATAGGTTAGAATTTTATTACAGTCTAATTACAGTAAACGTTGATAATAACAAGATTATGATTACAATTCCCTTTGATTCTTCTGATGCCTGGCAATCTTACATTACAGGATATCACCATTTCCGACTTTCATGACGAATCACTCAAATCCAGTAATATCCAGTTTGACAGGACACGTATTGATTTCCCCAGACAAGGAAACATATACGGTCATTAAAGACTTAAATCAATTAACTCACTGTTCAGACGCAATGGATAGAAAAATATGTACAGCTGACTAATTTAAATTCCATAAAAACTTAATGGATTCATACGTGTTAGGTATAGTGCTAGACGGTGCTCTCTCCCATACAAGTGAAAATTGTCTGGATATGCTTTATCCCTTTGACAATAATGAGTTCAATTGCAGACTGAACAATGGCTCGTGGATACGATACGACAAGGACGGCTTCAATGTATCATGCCCTGACGGATCCACGTCCTTCGCCCACATCTTCGTCGCAGCAGATGGTTGTATCGGGACTTCCCTAATTCCATGGTGACTGGTCTACGGACACTCATCAGAGAACGAGCCTACTTCGCGAACTTCACGTGGACCTCTACAATGCCAGCACTCCCTCTCCCGTATAACAAACAGGTTGCAAAGCGGTTGATGAAGCTTACCGAAAGGGACCACCTGTCACCGACTTATAAGGAAATCCTTCACCCCATACTACTAGCAGGTCTGGTTCTCACGGTGGTGATATTTATCGCCATGAACATCCTTGTTTGGCGTAGGTTACGGCACAGCAGGCAGCTACAACGGAATGTTTCACCTTGTCCAGACAAAACTCCTTATTTAATTCAGTTTAAAGCCGTTTCAAGTGGCCACCTCATTCGCTAAAGGAGTAAATTGTTGGAAATAGAGTTTGTAAAAAAAGCTGTTAGTACGCTAGTAATATGTAATTGAAGAAATTATCTACATTGCATTGTTAAAAATACATTTAAAACAACATTTAAAAAAATATAAATCATTTTTTCTCTCGGCATCTAATAAAATATATAAGCCGGAATGTTAAAAAAAAGAGAAAAAAAAATATATATATATAACAGAATCTATGGGCATCTAATAAAATATATCAGCCCTATATATAAATATATATATATATATATATATATATATATATATATATATATATATATATATATATATATATATATATATATATATATATATATATATATATATATATATATATATATATATATATATATATATATATATATATATGTACGAAACCGTGGTACGTGTATGTACCAGGAATTCGTGTTTGTGCACTAAAAAATTGAATTTTTACCAAGGTAACAAATATTTTTATTAGTTACCGTATTATGTTAATCTATGTTTCTGGCAAAGGTAACAATTATTCTTTAATAAGTTACCGAATCATATGTAAGTCAGTAGTTTTTTTTTTTCTTTTTTTTTTGGTACCATATAATCATTTGCTAGCAATGTACCATATATATGATCTTTATTTTATCATGCATTTTTTTTCTTTGCTTTGGTAATATCTTTTTCATATGCATTATTTTTATTATTTTTTAATGTGCCTATTTGGACATTCGTCCTCGTTTGATTATGGCTAAAGTTAAACAAAGAATATTACATATATCCAGTCACACCTAGTAAACATGTTTTGGCTTGTTGTTAAATTTTTGTGAAAAAATTGAGATAGCTGGCCGAGCTTATGTAATAGTTAATATTACATGTTTAAAACACATGACGTAATATGTCATTTTGGATGAAGATGCTAGCCGTGGGACTTGCTGTAGTCATTCAAATCATAAACAGGACGCACAATGCAGCCTCAACAATGTAACATTTTTCTTAAACGTCAACACCAATGCATCAGAGTGTGAAAGTTTGTGACGTCACCGGATGCAGGTGTCTTCCGAGATTGTGACAAGACTGCTATGTCAACTAAGCCTACGATATCTGTGATATCGATAATTTAGTCAGTTCATATCTATACTTCACCAGAATTGGTCATCTGACCAAACCAGCTCCCTCCAGTGATGGAGATGTTTAACTCTGTTGTTTTTAACAAATGAATACTTTTAAAGCTAATAAGATGTACTTCGTTATCTAGCTATACACATCTTAAACAACACATACTCAATGTGTGCTTATAAAAGTAACACACTAATATATATATATATATATATATATATATATATATATATATATATATATATATATATATATATATATATATATATATATATATATATATATATATATATATATATATATATATATATGTTCTTATGAAACTGGTCTAGCGAAGAGTAAATACAGTAGTTTAATCATGTATTTTATCTATGTTTTCATATGTGCATTGCAGAGGTGAATAGCCAGCTTTTAAGATGAGTTCCTCTCATGTAAGTATAAGTTTATTGTGTAAATTACGTAAGACTTTCGTTGTTAATTTCATTGTACTTTTTATTCAAGTCAGAATGTGTAAATTTACGTTATTTTGAATAATTAATTTTTTATTTCACGTATATTTGTTACGAAATCTTGCGTATCTGTTTGAGAGTATAATGTGATCCGTGCGAGATTTGAACAAGGGCTTATGTAATTTGTTTTTATATTTTTATGTGGTATTGCGTCATGTTTGAGAGAAAATACACAATTCTTATAGTTGGCCACGTGTTTTGGAAGATTCTCAAAAATCCAAGTGTTAGGTTTTTTTCTTATTTCCGAGAACGGTGGATGGGTGGAGCTGGCTGAGAAAGAGTTGCTGAGCAGTGTAGTTGGTTCACCTGTTGAATACATGATAGTTGATAACTCTGAAGCCCTCAGTCTTACCCAAAACTTCTAGATCTCGGGCCCAGAATATTCTGGAAGTAGCTAAGTTTCATATATAAGTGATACCAGAAATGCATAGATCAGATAAAGAATTTCAGCCTTAAGTCATACCCATCCCACTCTCTCTCTCTTTCTCTCACATGCCTCTCATACTAGCCTAGTGTATTGTTTCATAAGTGTTCAGTGAAATCTCAAATTTTTGGAGTGACCAGTTTTTAAACAGTGAATACATAAAAATTCTGTTAGAATTTTTGTGACTGGCCTTGTAGATACGTGAAAGGTATTTGTATCGGGATCTGGCTATCTGTTTTCAATAAGTATCAAATTTGAATTTTGGTGTAAAATTTAATTTCAAGTGAAACAAGTGATTGCATAATTTTCATCAGTATTATTTCTTTTGTCCTACTCTGAGGTTTATTCAGATTTAATATTTCGAGTAAGTGATTATATAATTTTCAGAGTATAACATTTTGTCTTAATCTAAGTTTCGTTCAGACTTAATATTTCGAGTGGTTTTTTTTTTATGTAAACTCTTTCAAAGTGTTGTAATTTTTATAGAATATATTTATTTTTGTAAAGAGTGTATTATTCGAATCACCAGTGTTTAATTTAGTATTCGCTTGTACCCCTTAAGGAATCGTCGTAAGAGGTTTTAAATAATTCTAAAGAATAATTACTCAGTTTTGTTTCAAGTGTACTTAAGAGACCTTTGGATATTCAGCATTTTGTATATTGCTATCTGGGAGTTATTTAACTGTCTCAGAGCTCCGGTATTAATATTTTCAAGTGTAAAAGATTTCATGTAAAAACAAACAGGTGAGTTTGGAACTCAAGAGCTTGTATTGCTGGCCAGCCATATTATATATAATATTATATTTTTGTTCCCAGACACGGGATCATCATATAATATATTTTTGGTGCCCAGACCCGGAAATCATCAGACTAAGCAGCGAGGGCACTTTCCCAGAAATATCATATTGGCTTTGCGACCAATGCCCTCAAAACATGCGACCTGGAGATGTACTCACCATCGCCAGCTTCCCATATAGCCTAACTTTTTCAGTTCTCACAACAACCATTGGAGGACCAAAAGGCTACTCTCCAGGACACGATGTAATCTGTCTAATTCTACCATTTTCTGCTTTACAGCTGCCAACAGATCTGCAATACCCACCCATGGTTATGAAACCCTGACATTATCGTTTGGAAATGCCAAATATAATTGGAAGTTTCTTGTTTCTGACTTTTCATTGTCAATCATCAGTGCAGATTTCCTCTCGCATTTCCACCTCCTGGTTGATGTCACTCACCAGCGATTAGTCAACACGGACTTGTACTCCTCCACACCTCTTCAACCCTTCCCCTCAGACCTCACTCTCCCCATTAGCGCACCCACAGATGTCTATGCCCACCTCTTTGCGTTGTACTTAGATGTTTTCCATCCAGAACTTCATCAAACACCCATAGTTTCCGCCTAACAGGGTATTTATCATCATATCAAGACAATGGGGCCCCAATTTTTTGCCAGATTCAGATGCTCAGCACAAGACTGTTTGGCAGCTGCTAAACAAATTTATTCCAAAATGGAAGAAATGGGCCTTTGCCAAAAGGTCTCAAGCCCGTGGTCATCACTCTTATACATCGCCCTGAAGAAAAATCGCTCTCTGCCTCCTGTGTGGGGATTAAAACGCCATGGCAAAAGCCCAACGAAAAGATCCGCAGTACCAAGCAGGCAGGACATTCTGCACATCCCTCAGTTGGGAAGATGTCCCCATCGACGACTCCAATGCCACCCTCCTCTGTGACGTTAGTACTGGTAGACCTAGCCCGCAGATACTTGCTCCCATGCACTGACATGTGTTTGATTCCATTCATGATCTTTCACATCCATCGAGTTGATCTACTGCACATTTACTGAAGACAAAGCTCATTTGGCACGGCATTGCTAAGTGTGCTAAGGATTGGGTCTACGCATGTCTTTGATGTCAAATTTCAAAAGTACATTAGCACACGAATTCATGGGTGGATACCTACCCTCAACCTAAACGTCATTTTGCTCACATTCACGTTGATGTAGCCAACCCACATCACAAGGAGGCTGTTACCTGTTTACCATCATCGACCACTCCACTCATTGGCCTGAAGCCATTCGCATGAAAACTACAACGTCCGCCTCATGTACATCGGCCTTACTCTCATGATGGATACTAAGATTTAGTATCCCTGAATATATTACTTCTGACATGGGTACCACTTTCACCTCTGAATTGTGGACATCATTAGAGAATTTCCTGTGCATCACACTGCCTACAACCCTGCTGCCTGCAAGAACTAAAACTGGTTTACCAAGCTCCCCTGCGTACTCCTGGGAATAACGACCACTTCTACAGAAGCCCTGAATGCCTCAACATCTGAAATGGTGTATGGTGACGCGTTGTTCGTCCCTGCAGATCTTTTTCCGTCTGAAACCTCCTCTGGCCATCTCCAGTGCCTACATCACATTATGGGAAAATTTATTCCATGCCGCCAGACTTATAAGCCCTGAACTAAGAAACACATATAAGACATATCTGCACTCAGCAACGTACATTCTCCTGCGCAATGACACTAGCAAGCCACCGCTAATGCCCCCTTACAAGGGTCGTTTCCTCGTGATCAGTTGTACACAGAAGGCTTTCTTCATCAACATTTGTGGGAAAGACAACTGGATCTACATTGACCTCCTAAAACCTGCATATATCCTGCCAGGTGACATGCTTACAGTACGCCTCTTAAGAGCATGTCAATTTTATGGGCGAGTTATGTACCGCACATGTTTCATACATGCTCGTACACTGTAATAGTTTGTTTTTTATCTTATCACTCGCTCTTCCCTACACTGTTAATAAACCAACCTGTATAAACCTGACAGGTCATGTTCAATTTTGTTTGAATTTTTGTGACGTTCTTCCTCACAGGTACTGGTATTTAAGCTCGACATCTGTTCAATAAAGTTTAGTTGCATTCACCTCTCCTCTCAGTTATCAATTAACTGGTGCCTCGCACAACCTACTGTAGGCAGACATCCCATTCTTGAGGGAAGTGTGTTATTAAATGCTTTTCTAGAACCAAAGAAACCATGTCCAATTCATCAACACATCGTCGGATTATGACCACACAGACCCTCATACCCTGGAATTTTACTTGTTTATGAAAGGCCTAGGAACAGCCCTGACCCAAAAATTAAGCGTACTTGAATTTGTAAGCAAATGAGTTACCCAATCAAGGGCTACAACAACAGCATCTAGGGAGAGTCCTTGAGATTAGTATTGGGCATTCTAAGATTTTATAAGTACCTATACAGTCGGAGGTTCACTCTTATTAGAGACCACAAGCTCACATAAAAACCTTGTGCACAGATGACCATTTTTGATGCTCTATCCAGGCTCCCAGACAACAAGAACCAGAGAAAATCACCCTGGACACAAGATTTGATGGCATTTACCTTGCCTAACTTAACTCCCTACTGAATTTGCATCGAATTGCCAAGACCAAGTAAAGACCTGATGCCTGCACACTTCAGGGAAGTCGTTACCCTTGGGTGGCACAACACCATCAAAGAATGTCGCTTGGACATCTGACAATTATTCAGTTATTGCGAATGGCTTGTCTCAGGGATGGTGTTGCCGTCAAAGGAAGACAATTGGGGATCTTAAACGTGACACGACAGTTCAGCGCTGGACAATTCGGCACAAAGACAAATCAGCGCAAAGACAATTCAGCCTGCTTGTGTGTGTATTTGTATTGGTAAATATATATACCTTAAAAGAAAGAACGTACATCTCATCAATCTCTCTTAACAATGGTATAGTACAAAAATAATTACTTAATTACTCCGTACAGAGAGCTAGGAAGTTTATTTTTTATTAATGTCTGAAGAAGCATTAACTTCTTGGTGTTTTTGTTTATAATTTACTTTTAATAATAATCTCTCTCTCTCTCTCTCTCTCTCTCTCTCTCTCTCTCTCTCTCTCTCTCTCTCTCTCTCTCTCTCTCTCTCTCAACAATGGTATTGTATAGTAGAAAAAATTCTTTACTGCTAGTGTAAAACAAATATAAATGATGAGTAATTTATTTACTAGCTTTAGTACAAAGAATAATTGTATTATGGAATTTGAAATACGTCAAGATTAAGAATACAAAAATAAATGCTTAACAAATTCTTTAATTCCTATTTTTGAAGTGTTATCTGGAAACTAATAGCTTGCTAATATTCTAGTTTGTCAACTTGCGTATCATATTCAGAAACTATTGTTTTTATGGCGGAATAAGTTCGTTCATACTTTGAGTGTTTTGCAGTATCCTGTTGTCCACCATTCATCCTAATCAGCTTTTTTTCAGCATGATCTTACTTCATTCGAAGAAATTCAATGAATTTCTAAATTGTTGGGTGGTTATGACCAATTGAAGTCTGAAATGCACGATGCCACCCTTCTACTGCGTTATTGGTTATCGGAAGATTTCTGACAATTCGATCGTAAATATACCATGGCTCAGGCTTAAAATGAGGATCTTTTCTTCTGCGGCGAAGGGTGTCCTATATAGCCTATGTGTCTTCGAAATAAACAACGAGGTCGTTATAAATCTTCCGGTATTTCATCCAGCAATTTTTCTAATACTTCAACAACATCATCAACAGGAATGAAAGCCAGTACAACTAGCATCTTGCAAAATAAGCGCATGCTTTCATTATGTAAATATAGGCTTGTTATATTCAGGCTACCGATTTTTTCCAAACACTTTGTCTCAGATGAAACAAGCAGCCAACTATACAAGCGCCAGAGATAACTTCACTTACAGCATTATGGAACGCCTTTTCAAAGTCACACAAAATCGTATCGGGTCTTATACCAGGTTCCAAATAAAAAAGCACATCTGAAAGTCTTTTGTATGTTTCTTGACTTTTATTCTGCAGCAATGCATAAAACTTTGGATAAACACGACCTTCTCTTATTATGTGCATAACATGAACTTGATAAAAAAACATTGGGTGCCACTTTGAAAGTGCCATCAGCACACCAATGCTTATTTTCTATCAGCAGTTTTGAATTTTCCGGGGTACAAAATACAAAAAAATTTGTTATGATCATCTACACCTGAATTGTCGCCCAAAATAATATCTCCATTGTGTGTTTTGCATAACCATTCGGGTATTTCAATATCGGCCACTGTAGTAGATGGAATTGCTTGTCCCTCTTTTCATCTATCGCGTTGTATATTTCACTATATTGACGTATACTTTGGGAGAAGACCAGTTGGTTCAGTGTCCAAGCCAACACAACTTTCTTGAATAACTCTTTATGGTATGTCGTCTGAAAAAAAAAAAACAGCTCCCTCTCTAATTTGATGGAGTATTTTCTTCACGTCAGCTTCTGCAGGTTGCGGCACACGATTATGTTCAGTCACTGTCTTCTAAGAAGAGCCGCCATCAATATGAATTCTGCTTTTACATTTTTCTTCAACGCATCGCCACAACTCCTTTCCACTGGCAAGCTTTCGGTCTAAGCGATAAAAGAATCCATTAAAAATTATCTGCTCACGATTTTTTTTCTGAAAGAATTCGCTCTATCTGGGCCAGTGTCTGAAAGTTTAATAACTCTTTCTCTTTTGAAGGAACATTATTGGAATAAGAATACATTTTTAAAGACTTAACTACTTAATTACTTAAAAAAAGTAGTTAGGTAGGTTATCTTTGACTAATGTTTGTAGAAGCAATAAATACTTAATTACTTTAAACAAGAAGCGAAGTTGTTTATTTTTGACTAATGATTGTAAAAGCATTAAATACTTAATTACTTTCAATAATTAGCTAGGCAGTTTATTTTTTACTAATGTTAGAATTAACTTCTTATTGTTTTTTGTGTTATATATATATATATATATATATATATATATATATATATATATATACTTATGTATATATATATATATATATGATACATTTTTGCACATTTTTACGTGTTTTTCATATTCAAATAAGCCATATATATTTTGATATATTAATGTCTGGATTCTCTTAACGACCTCGGGATCAGAGCCCCAGGCGAAATCTCACAAAGACAAGAGCTTGGCTCCGGCCGGGAATCGAACCCTGGTCGGCAAGCTTATATAGACAGTGACTAACCCATTCGGCCACGAAGGAAGATAAAAGTCAATGACAATTCTACTATACTTATACCTGTCGAATTCAGGTATTTTGTACTTAGAATTGAAATCAACCCATCTTCACCATCGTAGCTAATTGGTAGTTTGTTACTTGGCATTCAATTAATGATAAATTTTGCACATTTTTACGTGTTTTTCATATTCAAATAAGCCATATATATTTTGATATATTAATATCTGGATTCTCTTAACGACCTCGGGATCAGAGCCCCAGGCGAAATCTCACAAAGACAAGAGCTTGGCTCCGGCCGGGAATCGAACCCTGGTCGGCAAGCTTATATAGACAGTGACTAACCCATTCGGCCACGAAGGAAGATAAAAGTCAATGACAATTCTACTATACTTATACCTGTCGAATTCAGGTATTTTGTACTTAGAATTGAAATCAACCCATCTTCACCATCGTAGCTAATTGGTAGTTTGTTACTTGGCATTCAATTAATGATAAATTTTGCACATTTTTACGTGTTTTTCATATTCAAATAAGCCATATATATTTTGATATATTAATGTCTGGATTCTCTTAACGACCTCGGGATCAGAGCCCCAGGCGAAATCTCACAAAGACAAGAGCTTGGCTCCGGCCGGGAATCGAACCCTGGTCGGCAAGCTTATATAGACAGTGACTAACCCATTCGGCCACGAAGGAAGATAAAAGTCAATGACAATTCTACTATACTTATACCTGTCGAATTCAGGTATTTTGTACTTAGAATTGAAATCAACCCATCTTCACCATCGTAGCTAATTGGTAGTTTGTTACTTGGCATTCAATTAATGATAAATTTTGCACATTTTTACGTGTTTTTCATATTCAAATAAGCTCTTGTCTTTGTGAGATTTCGCCTGGGGCTCTGATCCCGAGGTCGTTAAGAGAATCCAGACATTAATATATCAAAATATATATGGCTTATTTGAATATGAAAAACACGTAAAAATGTGCAAAATTTATCATTAATTGAATGCCAAGTAACAAACTACCAATTAGCTACGATGGTGAAGATGGGTTGATTTCAATTCTAAGTACAAAATACCTGAATTCGACAGGTATAAGTATAGTAGAATTGTCATTGACTTTTATCTTCCTTCGTGACCGAATGGGTTAGTCACTGTCTATATAAGCTTGCCGACCAGGGTTCGATTCCCGGCCGGAGCCAAGCTCTTGTCTTTGTGAGATTTCGCCTGGGGCTCTGATCCCGAGGTCGTTAAGAGAATCCAGACATTAATATATCAAAATATATATGGCTTATTTGAATATGAAAAACACGTAAAAATGTGCAAAATTTATCATTAATTGAATGCCAAGTAACAAACTACCAATTAGCTACGATGGTGAAGATGGGTTGATTTCAATTCTAAGTACAAAATACCTGAATTCGACAGGTATAAGTATAGTAGAATTGTCATTAACTTTTATCTTCCTTCGTGGCCGAATGGGTTAGTCACTGTCTATATAAGCTTGCCGACCAGGGTTCGATTCCCGGCCGGAGCCAAGCTCTTGTCTTTGTGAGATTTCGCCTGGGGCTCTGATCCCGAGGTCGTTAAGAGAATCCAGACATTAATATATCAAAATATATATGGCTTATTTGGATATATATATATATATATATATATATATATATATATATATATATATATATATATATATATATATATATATATATATATATATATATATATA
>NC_090732.1:61430214-61492714 GCF_036898095.1 Palaemon carinicauda | reverse complement strand
TAGAAGAAGAGCACAGCGAACCATTTTCAATTCAATGTAGGAATCAACGTGAAGTCTTAGAAACTCCAAGAGACGAAGAACAGACAATTAATGAAGAATGGTGTGATATTAAGAACATATATCAGTCAGTTTGTAATGAAAATTACAAGGTAGAGCATGCTAAGTATTCCAGTATTGACAGTGAGGTCAAAAGAAAAGCCAGGAATGATTGGAGAGATTCTTTGGAAAGTATAGCAGATGAGGCTGACAAAGCTATGCACTCAGGAAGTGGCTATGGTGTACTAATTGCTCATAAAATTATTAATGAAATCTTGACTGGGGCAAATAATAAGCATCAAAAAGAGAGATGGTTATGTTACAACAACAAAAGATGAAGAAAGACAATGTTGTATTGAACACTTTAGTGACGTTTTGAATAGGAGATATAAAGGGAATAATTTCATTCATATACCTGAAGCTAATGAAGACCTTGATGTGCCCTTGAATGAATCCAGCGTGTTTGAAGTCAAAGCTATCCTAAAAAGAAAACTAAAGATATGGAAAGCCCCAGGACATGATGGAATAACTCCCTAGATGATACTGGCGCGAAAATGAAGTGACTCCCAGACTACTTTCAAGATTATTTCGTAGAATGTGGCATGAAGAGGCAAAACCTAATGAATGAGAGTTAGGAATGTTGGTGAAAATAGCAAAAAATTTGGAGCTAAGAAATCTTCAGTCTTTATGAAGAACAAAGGAAAAATACCATTTGGGTTTACACCTCAATAAACATCAAGGACCATTAGCAGAGCTTTAATTTCACGAGATCGAAAAGTTAAACTAGTTATTTTAGCCTCAGCGAAACAGGAATGAGGGAGTTCGAGTTTCTCTTTACTCTGCTTACTGTCATATACATCAGCCAAAAGAGTTGCATTTCATTTGGACAGTGAGTGACTGAGCTATCTGGTTTAAGTACTTTACTTACTTTACTTTGATGGCTGCTTTTCCAGTCCCATACAGCAGGGGAGCCCCACTCTCTACAGGACCTCCACTGTCCTTTAACCTAGTTCGTTCAGAGTATTTAATGTTTCATGTCGCGTATTGTTCATTTATTGTTAAATCATCACTGTTATATGACTGATGAAATAAGATAGTATTCAATTTCCTCTTGAAAGCCTTAACGTCTTCAATCATACGGATGTCTCGTGGGAGCTTATCATATAGTCTCGGGGCTGCATATTTAAAGGCTCTGGAGCCAACAGTAGACATATATCTAGGTTCCAATAGTTTGGAGCCATATGTAACTATTCCGTGTCAAAGAGATTTGTTAGCTGCACAATATGTAGCAATTCTCTTAAATATTTTGGACGACCAGTTCTGATAACTTGGTGAGTTATTGTACATATTTGAAATTCAATTCTTGCTTTTATCGGCAGCCAGTGCAAATCAATTAGTATAGGGTTGATCCTTTCTCTAGGTGGGACACTTTTATCAGTCTTGCTCCTCTGTTTATTATGTTTTGTAATTTCCTAACTTGCACATTTGGTAAATTGTAATAGATTGAGTTGTAGTAGTTAATCCTGGTAACAACACAGTTTATCACAAGTTTCTTTACAGAAATTTCGTCCAGGTACTTTTTTATAAACGCAATATTTCTTAGATGATAACCAGCAGTTTTTATTACATTATTTATTTGGGCATTTAGAGACAGGTTACAGTCAAGAAATACACCTAGATCTAGAACTTTACTAGATAACGGCACCGAGTCATTATTTATGTTCATTTAAATATCACTTCAGTTTCTCATGCTGTTTCTCTTACCCACCACCATGAATTCAGTTTTGTTTTCATTTTATTTTAGTTGTTTAAATGTAATCTATTCTCTAACACTACCAAGTATTCGGTTTAGAGTTTCAGTAGTGTCATTCTATATCATTTATGGAGAAGTAAAATTGTGTGTCATCCGCAAATAGTTTGAACTTCACACCATGCCTTTATAGTATTTTCGATAGACTAATTGTATAGATGCAGAATAAGATTGGGCCAAGTACACTCCCCTGGAGTACCCTTCTGTTTAAGGGTTCATATGATGAATAAGTTTCCAATTTGTCCACAGTAATTGCTACCAACCAAGTAGTCTTTTAGGTATTCGAAAGCTTGATTTTCAACGCCGATGGACCATAGATCATTTAGTAGGAGTTCATGTACAACTATATCAAAAGCAGCACTGAGATCGAACAATATTAAAATGATACATTTATTTTCATCCATCATTTCCAGCATATCACTCAACATTGAACAGATGCCTGTCTGCATAGAGTATAATTTTCTGTATGCAGACTGGTTGTCCGGCTAAGCTTTCTATTTCTTCTAAGTGGCTGACTAGTTGTTCAAGAATTACATATTCAAGCCCTTCTGAGTCAAAAGATATATTCAAAATGGGTCTATCTATATGTGTTTAATTCCTGATAATCCAGAGCATTTTCAGAACCGTTGTGACTATATCCATTTTTTTCAGATTTGGGGACTTACACTCATCGATGGTTGCATTTTCTATTCTCATAGTTATTTAGGCTAGACTAGAAAGGTTACTTCAGGTATTAGCATTGGGTCAATCACGCAGTTTGTTTTCTTTGCTCTCTTGATAATCCTGTTAATATCATCTTGTGTTATGTTGTTATATCCCGTCAATTTCATCCGTGTACCTGGTGTAGCGTTAATCTATTTGGTTTTTAAAGAATACTAGAAAATTATTTGCTGGTTCCTGGTCACTGTACCCTTCTGGTAGCCTCTTTTCATTTACTTTTCCCATTATACTACTTAAGAGAAGGTATTACTTATGTCTGTTGCTGTTTCGTGGATCTTTTTCTGATAGTATTCGCTTTTTGTCCTACTTAGTAGGTACTTTTATTGGGATATTGCAATTTTTATTCTATCCATGTACTTTCAGTTTTTAACTAATTCCATTTTCTTTCTTTATGTGTTTTTCCCTACTTTTGCTCTAAAGTCTCACTATCAAACCAAGGATATTGGTCTTTAGCAGTTATAGTCTTTTCCATTAGTGGACACATGGTATCGTATTCACTTTACTCACAATATTATAAGTGCTCATAAGACAGTCAACGCACATAGCTCCCAACAAGCGCTGGGTATCGTGATCGCAGGGAATGTTAATAGCATCATTTCTTTCCTTAGTGACTTCTTCAATATATACAGTAGGAGAGAAGTTTGATTTATGTCTAAGTCTATTTTCTTTACCACTGCATTTTTTTGTAGAGGTAGTCTGAACATAACAAGTTTTTGTACTAGGGAGATTGTGCACTTCTCTTCTACATTTATGTCAGATATAATGCTATTCATTCTATGACTCAAAACTAGGTCCAACGTATGCCCGTTTAAAGTAATTGCACAGTCAACATTATTCACCAATTGATATGATTTCAATAACTCACTAAATGCTAAAGCATTAGGATTTGATGCGTCATCCATCCAAAGATTGAAGTCTCCACAAATAACTAATTCATTTTTCTCCATGATAATCATCTTAATGAGATCACTAGTGGCATTTGTTCACGGAGGTTTGCAAACTGTTACAATGGATATACTGTATATTTTTTTTCTTTTTGTGTAAAGTTTATTTCTATATATTCAAAGCTCGTTGCGCTACTTCTTTTTAACATTTTGATATTTGAGTAATTTTTATGAATGAAGAGCCCAACACCCCAACAGACCTACCTTCTCTCGAAATGTGAAAGAAAGTGTGTGTGGCAGGTGTTATTTCAGTGAGCTTAGCCTTGTCAAAGCTATTTAACCATGCTTCAGATAATGCTAGTATGTCCAAATATTTCTCGTTTATCAGTTCTCGAATTTAAATAGTTTTATTACCCACAGATTGTATATTTACATAGCCACAGTTTATGACATCGTCAGTATCTATGATCAGTATTTTCTGCTAGTCTTTTCAATTTCCAATCATAAGCTTTGCAATCTCTTGAATTTACTATGTGGTCATTTGGTTTGTTTAACTTTGTGCAGTTAATACACTTTGACATTTGCGAATTACACTCCTTGGTGGAATGTTTTCCTGAACATTTCCTGCAGACTTTATCATCATTCTTAGACTTGCAATCTTTTTCAAGATGTCCATACCTCCGACAGTGGTAGCAGGTGATCATGTGGTACCTATCACGTATGTTATAAGTATCCCCATCATAACATAACTTTGTTCCCATTATCATACATAGCCCTCCGAACTTCAGGATCACATTTCAGCATATGGTAGGTAGTTCCACCTGAAGCCTTTTTCTTCAGGACTACACTTATCTTCTCTTCCATATTTTGGATTTGGTCTAGGTAACGATCAAGCCATTTACCACTTCATCTTCATCATTGTAAACATTGCATATCCTTATTTTTGGTTTTAATTTTTCAATTTTTCTCGTCTCTGTTGACAACCACTGTCTGAATTTTGATTGCTGCTTCCTCTCTGATTCCCTCATTTACAAAGTTTACAACAATATTTCCATTAGAGGTTGACCTCGTATTAAGTATAGGAATGTCTTTAAGTGCATGTTCGATCTCATTTTTTTCTCTCAGTAATATTAGTTGTTGCATTTGTTGATTTAATTACCAGTACATTCTTTTCATTTACTTTGTCGGTGTATGTTGTTTTCTCTGGTTTTGGGCCCATCAGTGTTTGAAGTGTTCCCTTAATTGACTCAATATTCCTTGAAGGATTATGAACCCTCTCAGTGAGCTCAGTGGTCTGGATGGAATTTGCTGCCTATGTGTTAAGCTCCGCAACATGTTTTTCCAATACATCAATTCTTGCCTCGTGCACTCAAAGCATGGTCCCTCACTCTCAATTGCTCCTCCAATTCTAATATATGTAACTTATCTGTTTTTGCTTCAACGTAGTTTAAGCATAACTAATTCAAGTTTAATACTTCTTTATCACTGATGCTTGTCACTATAGACATATTTCTTATGAAAGTACCTCTATCAATCACATCCTATCCACTTCCTTGCATCATTGTTGGATTATGTTTGGTTCTACTAAAATCTCTGACACCACTGCTGCATTACAAACAAATTCTCTTTGAGGTGGTTGCTTTAAAGGATTAAGCAAAAATAAAGGTGTATGTTTCCATATTGAATTACCGGCTAACATTGAAATGTTAACACCTCGGGTTACTAAATCTGCAGAATTATTACTGGTAGGAGCAAGTGATATGCACAAATTATAATCATTCCATAAAGTGCAAATTTCCTCGACTCTGTTTCTCACAAATATTTCTGTAGATTTATTAGGATATATCCAACTAATTGTAATTTCACTGTCTATCCAAAATGTACTTCTAAATGCAACTTTATCGTTGGATAAGAGTAGTTTAGCTAATCGTGTTGCACAAATGAGCACAAGTAATTATAATTTGGGAATGGTAAGAAGAGGTCTTAGAGCTAATCTCACTTTACTCATAAGAACTTTACTAGATTTGTTTCCTGAATCCACAGCATAAACTACTAAACCATGTGCTCCTGCTGATGAATCACAGTAGATATGTAAATTCGATTTATTAGGACTAACTAAAAATCTTGGAAATTTATCTTTTGAGATCTGACTGAGATTCTGACAAATGATTTTAAATTCTTGACCTAATAATTCCTGTAACAATTTATCCCAAGAATATTTACCTTTCCATAAGTTCTGTATGAATAACGTTCCCTTGATCAAAACTGGTGACAAAAATCCTAATGGATCAAAAACACTAGAAATGACAAATAAGGCTAATCTTTTGGTAATTTGATGATACTTATACTCCCCTTACATACTTTTTTTTACTTTGGTACAATATTTCATCACTAACAGAATTCCATGAGATACCAAGGATATTTACATCATTTAATTTCATTTTCTCTTGATTAATACTCAGGAATTGATTAAATTCTACATCATTACTCACCCAACATTGCAAAAGCCTAGATGCATTGTACAGAATACTATTGATTTGAGGATATTCTCTTCTCAGCTGGTCTATATGTACATAAGTGCAAGCAAAGTTATCTACATAAAAATGTGGAATCAGAGTCTTTGCTAAAGGATCTGAATGACTTTTTAAGTGATAGGCTAGTACTTTCTGAAGCAAAAATGGGTATGATGTTACACCAAACAGGACTACTTTAAATCTATAGGCTATAACATTCTGAAGGGTTTAGTCTTCATATCATAAGAACCTACAATAACTTGCTGAAATACCTATATGTAAAAATATTTTCAATATGTATGCAACAGTTGCTGCTGGGTCAGTGCAAAGAGACTCAACAAGTTTACTGGTTAGGCTAGGTTCTGTTAATTAGCAATCATTCAAACTATTGGATCTCGCATCAACTTTACTAGAAGCATTAAATACACCTCTAACTGGGGCGGTATGGGAATTCTTGTATACTGGGTGATAGGGAAGATAAGTCAATCCATCTATGACTTCTGGGTTGTCTACTTTCTTTATGAATTCTAAATTTAAATACTCGCTAAAGATTTTTGAATACTGTTCATAACTTCCTAAACAAGCTGAAAAGGATTTGGAAAGTGATTTCAACTGATCATAAGCTTTACTGATTAGTCACTGATCTATCATCACTCTTGAATGGTAACTCAATATTGATTGTCTACCCTTTGACACGTAGATTCAAATGTGACATAGTGATTGGATTTCCTCTGGTGTAAGGGTTTCTACATTCATACCTACAACATCAAGTTTCCAATGGTTTTCCATCTAATTCAATTCTGACTCTGGTAATTCAATGCCAATATGAGCACAAAATTAATGCTGAATGCTAATATTACTGACAGTCTGAGATCCATCTGCCCATTTTGGCATAGGGCCAAAAAAAATGAAACCTGCTGGACTGAATAAGAGTACAGCTTCTGAATAAAAGGTACTATTTGTCACAAATTGCAATCAATAATCAGCTTCTATTACAAGTCCTATACCACTTAGGACATCGGAGTTAATATGACCAATTCGGTGATATTTTGTATTTTTCCTTAACTAATACAAACCTGAATTTATTCTCATGGATACTCTTTTGGCAAAGCTGTAAGGAAGCCATTAGACTTTAAATGCGAAGTGGCAAACCTACCTAACCACATATTGTAGATAGGTAGGATTATCTACCCAGGGTTCGATGAACCACGTCACTTTTTTATTTTAGGCAGGACTTACAGGGGGACAGGTGATGGAAGGATAATATGTATAAATAACTCCAGGTTTGTATTAGTTAAGGAAAAATACAAATTATCTCTAAATATGTCATTTGTTCCCGCACTAACGAACCTTACATAAATTATGTGGATGACTCACCCTTAGGTGGGCATTAAGTCCAACTACTGGCTTAGTCATCGATCCGAGTTTGCCTAGTACAGTATCAGACTTAATCAGAGAGAAACCTTGCTACCTCGTTTATCAATAAAAAGTGAGAATGATGGCGGCCTGAGCAACCTAAATGGTTGTGAGAGATAGCATATGAACATCTAAGTAAGATAATTACGATTTTTAAATAGGAATCTTACATATAGATATAGACGTTTCCCAATGCTTACCTAGCGGGAAGTAGTTGGGGACGTGTAAAAGTATATAAAAATAAACTATACAAGGTTACACAAAAGAAATGGTTATTACCTGCAGAGGTTGAAGCTAACTTGCAGAGGGACCCATGGTGTTGTACCCCAAGAAAGGAGATGAAGATATGAAAAAGCCAGACATACTTCCATTCATCCCAGACTTAACCCGGGTAACCAATGCCCTCAACCATCTGCTACTTGTCCAACAAGGAGCTCGAGATATTTTAAACCACTTGTTGTGTAGCCACCATAGGACCGATAGAGAACGTATCAAGTTTTTTGTGGGTCACGGGTTGAAGATAGTGGGTGGTGAATAATGTCTGATGCTTCCACATGCCCGCTTGCAACACTTGCATCACAGAATAATTGCAATTGAATACCAGGGATGTCCTAACCCCTCTGACATCATGAGCTCTAGGTCTTCGAGCTGGAGGAGGGTCAGTATTCATAGCATGGTCTATGACCTTGCAAATCCATGTTGAAATGGTTTTCTTAATAACCCTCTTAAATCTAACCAAGTTAACAAAAATTGCTGCTAGCCGGGGTCGAGTTGCTGCTGTGCGTTTAAGATAATACCTGAAACTCCTTAGCAGGCATAGTAACAACTGATCTGGGTCATTGGTTACAGAACATAGTCTTAATCTGGAAGCACCCGCATCTAGGGTCTAGTACCCCAAGATTTTGAGTCTTTGCATTAACTCAGGGACGAAGCTGAGTATCACCTCCACCCATCCCCTTCAATGGGTGATGTGGTATGTGAGACCATGAAGTTCACTAACTCTTGCTAAGTCTAAAACGAGTAGGAGGGCCATCTTCAAAGTGAGATTACAGTCTGTTGCAGGGCATAATGGTTAATAGGGAGGTCCTTTTAAGGATCTCAAAACGTGAACCATGTTCCAAGGAAGAGGTCTTATCTCCGACTAGGGGCAAGTGATCTTGTAAATCCTTATGAGTAAGGAAAGCTCCAATGAAGAGGAAAGATCTACTTCGTTCAATCTAGAGGCTAGGCTTAAAGCTGAGTGATAGCCTCTTACAATCGAGAAAGGAGTCTTTCCGCCCAAAGGTATACAAGAGACTCTGCTATTATTTGGAATAGCCGCATCGAGTGGAGATATACCACTTCCACGACACCACCCACGGAAGACTATCCACTTTATCTGGTATACTGAGGCAGAACATTTCCGCAAGTATCCAGTTATTCTTTTCGCAACTTTTTGCGAAAAGACTCTCTGAGAGGAGACACTAGATAGTCTCTAGGCCTGAAGTCATAGAGATGGGACAACCTTGCAGAAGATGTTCGCATGTGGTTAAGTAGGTCTGGTCATAAGGGTAGTTCTCTTGGAAGATCTACGATGAATTGCCAAAGGTCCGGGAACCATTCTGCATGATGCCATAGTGGGCCTATGAGGGTCATCATTTGGTTGTTGGATGTTCTGGTCTTGTTGAGCATTCTTCTCATCAGACAGAACAGAGGGAAATGTGTACACATCGATGTTTTCCCACCATTGCTGGAATGCCTCCAGCCATAGAGCATGAGGACACAGGACTGGGGAGCAGTACAATGTGAACCTGAAGTTCAGGGATGTTGCGAACAGGTCCACAATCGGGGAACCCCACAAAATCAGGACTTTGCTCAAGTTGTCTGTTAGAACATTCATCTTGCCTGGAATTAAGCGAGCTGATGCGGCAACAAATGTTCTTCTGCTCATCTTAGAATCTCTACTGAAAGATGGCATAGAGGCTGCAAAAGGTATCGCCTTGTTTGTTTATGTAAGCCACTACCATAGTGTTGTCGATCATCAACACTATAGATTGTCCTGCCAGCAACTGATGGAGCTGATGGAAAGCTAGAAAGGCTGCTCTCATCTCCAAAAGATTTATGTGCTGGTACCTTTCAGACTCGAACCATAGGCCTGAGATCGTGTGATGCAGCAAGTGGGGCCCTCATCCTTTTTTTGATGTGCCTGTATAAAGCAACAAGTCCAGAGGAGAGATGAGAAGATCTTGTCCTTTGCGGAGGTTCTCCTCTGCCACTCACCACAGTAGATCCGTCATTTGATCCTGTGGTATAGGAACTAGGGTATCTGGGGAGCCAGTGTGTTGGTTCCGAACGCACTTTGTCGCTACCATTGCAGGGATCTGATCCAGAGGTGGCCGTTGAAAACAAGACAAAACAGGGAGGTTAGATGACCCAGGAGGCACAAACACTGTCATGCTGGCAGATCTTCCCATCTGAAGAAGGGACTTGCCTCTTCTCTCAGCCTGTGTACTCTGTCTTCGGATGGAAAAACCTTTTGTTGATTGCTGTTTATAATCTTACGAAGATAAACCAGTTTCTGAGATGGAGGCAGATGACTTCTATAGATTTATCACGATCCCAGATACTGACAAAACTCTAGAAGCTTGTCCCGGTGAGGAAGAATAGTCCTCTTCAAGTGTGCTAGAATCAGCCAATCATCGAGTTAGCTTAGGAGATGAGTACCGTTCTTGTAATTCCAAGATGACACAACAGCGAAAATCCTGGTAAAGGCCTGAAGTGCTGTCGCGAAACCGAAAAGGATAAATTTGATCTGGTGTCGTTTTTTCTGTATGAATCTGAGATATTTCCTTGATGACGGATGGATTGGAAAGTATGGTCCTTTGATCTTACTGTCTGGATAACCGTGTCTGCCGTCTCCATCCTGAATGGAGTCATTTGAACAAACATATTTAGGGGTGAGAGATCTATGACTAGTCTCCAGCCTTCAGATGCCTTTCTCACAAGAAAGAGTCGACTGTAGAATTCTGGAGACTCATCTAGGAGCTCTTGGAGAGCACCCTTCTGCAGCATGGTCTGGACCTCAGCCCGGAGGGCCAGCTCCTTTATGGATCTTTTTGTATAGAAGCTTATTGGAATTGGATTCCTAGTCAGAGGAGGAAGATATTGAACGGGACACGATACACTATAACGATCTTCTCGATCATCCAGAGATTCACCTCTTGGAATTGCTACCTCTGCCAAAGGCATTGCAGGCACTCTCCCACTGGTGGACTGATGAGACGATTCCCCTCCCTAGTGGGAGGGGCCACCTCGGCCTCTTCCCTTACCTCATTTCTTTCCTCTGGAGGGCTTACTTCCTTTCTGCTCTTTAGCCTGAAAGGGACTCTTAGCCACCTTCGTTGGTCCAGAGGACCTAGAAGTTGAGGTGTTAAAGGTACTGGGCTGATTCCTGGAAGGTTGAGGAGCCCTGCGGAAGAGAGAATCCTTGGAGGATTTTCTCCACCTATCAGCTGCCCCATTGAGAGATAAATTTCATAGTCATGTGATCTCCAGCTTTGGTAGCTGCGTGTAGAATCTTCCAATCATAGTATCCCATTGCTTGAGGATAGCAATCACCCACAAGTTAACCCCGTGGTGCAAAAGGAACTCAAGTGTTCAGGTGCCTGATAAAAGGAAGGATTTCAGGGACCATCTTGTAGACACCTTAGACAAGTCCTCGGAGTGCATAATGTGGCCTAACAACCTTACCAAATACAGTATAGATCGAGCTACAAAGCTGCCTGCATGGCATACTTTACACCTCTTTCTATGTTGACGAGCTCCGATGCTGAAAGTAAACTCTCAACAAAGATAGATTCAGAATAGGAAGACCCCCTAGTATAGGTCTCTACTGAGGGGCCGAGAGTCAGGGTAGGAAGAGGCTCGTTTTAGATTTTGCAATATTTCCTTTAGAGAATAAAAAAAAAGTGGGAGAGCATTCAATGAGGAACCTACTCTCAAGGAACTGGAAGTGCCTGCTATCTGAGTAATAGCTTTTCTCCTGGTTGCTGTCAATCCCTTCAATCAGGGAAAAACTGCACTGGTTTTAGGGGATCTCTGGGTACCAAACATTTGGTCCAGGACTATTTCCTTACCTACCTGTGAGGTATTACCAGGATCAGCTAGCTTATTAATGGCTCTCATACATGTCAGGACATGCCAGAGGGTATGTTCCGACTCTTTGCGCTCTTTCTTGTCCGTGTCCCAGCCATCATATACCTCCAAGCTCTCATCATAGGAGCCTTGGGTAGGTCAATGTCATCAACTAGGTCGTCAGGACCCACCTCAGGGGATTTCCCATCCATCCTGATCTCCCGAGAATCCATTACCCTGGCATTCTTAGGGGCCGTGTTTGACTTTTTCGACTCTCTTCATGGAGGAAAATGCTCTAACAGGATGGAAGCTTGTGGAAGAGCTTGCAGTTCCTTCGAGATATTAGTTTCTGGGATAGAGGATTTCTCTTTTGATGGTGGTCTAGGAACCGGACGTTGGTCTGGAGGAAAAATCTCTATCAGTTAAGGCTGAAAGGTTTGGATGGAGATTACCCTGGGCAAGCCAAGATCCCTGCTCGTGCGAGGTTGAATGAGGTCTGCATGAGGTGGAGTACCTCATTTCATCCTCCTCTTCTGCCTGGTGGTAAGCTGGTCCCTTGGAGAAATTGGGGTTAGCGGAAGTAGCTCTAGGGCTCACTCCGAGAAAAACGTACCCTTTCCTCAGCAATTGGTCTGTATGGAGAAGACCACTGTGTCCTTGTGTCTTCGGAATGGCACTGCATTGTGCTGATTTCCTCCTAGGCTCAGAAGGGCCACCAGAGAAAGATGCTCCTGAACTCTAGTGGAATTTGAGGGGTGGGCCTGATCTGGGCCTGGCGAGGCTGATGGGAGGCTAGAAGAAGTAAACTCATTAAGGACTTCTGTAGGGTTGACACCAGTGTATCATACCACAAAGGAAGCTCACTTCCCTACAACAAGTCTGGTTTTTCCTTCAGGAGTCCTGGAGGAGGAGAACGCCTCTTGATGAGATGGTGTTTGGGCTCCTGAGACGCCTGGGGGTAGAGTCTTTGAGACAAGAGGAGGTCCTCTTTCGTTGGACAAGGAGGCCGATCACGAGAAATAGGGGTGCTTAAAAACTTTTTTGGGGTGTCTTAAACCTTTCCGGAAAGAGGATCGGCTTGCCGCTAGATGTATCATTAGCATAGGTCATTGGCGGAGGTGTTATGTTCGGGATTGCTTACAAAACTGGGACCTCAGTGCGTGAAATAGGCAGCGGATCAGCCGATTCACCTGTGAAATTGCGAGATTCACGCATTAATGGGTGTGACTCACGTGTTAACGGGCATGATTCACCAGTAGAAGCACCCATTTCACAAAGGTCTGGCGATGATCAGGAAGGAGGAAGTCCTAGGGGTCCAATGGCAGTGCTGAACCCCTAACACTAGCCAGAGGCAGAGATGGATGCCTCAGAAAAGGGCAACGCGTAGCGGAACGAGTTGGTGATCATCATGGGAGCGATCCCTTACTTAAATCACCACAGGCCGTGGAGGGCACAGAGGACAGCATAACTGGACGCTCCTCAGAGATTTGTCCATCGGAAGATCCTTGTTCGGTCATAGTTCTTTGTGGAGAATGTTGAATTGTAGAGCGCTGCGTAGATGTTGAGAGTGAGTGCCTATGTTGTCCTCATGGAGAAGAATGTCTCTAGATCATAATCATGAATGCCTGATTCACGATCTTGAGCATCGTGCTCGGGATTGTGAGCATCCTGCTCATGATCATGAGTGCCTTGCTCGGTATCGTGAGCATCCTGTTCGAGATCATGAGCGTCTTGCTTGTAATTGCATGTGCTTTGCTTGTGATTGTGATCGTGAGTATCCCGCTCATGATCATGAGCATCTTGCTCATGATAGTGAGTATCATCATCGTAATCGTTGTGATCATGATTATGAGCATCTAGCTCTTGAAAGCGAGTGTTCAGATCGGGATCTAGAGAGATTGGCTCATCATCATGAGCGTCTAGCTCGTGAACATGAGCTTTTAGCTTGAGTATGAGAATGCCTTCTAGAGGAAGAGTATGAAGACTGTGATAGCCTGCAATCTCTTGAGACTGAGCGCTGTGCTCTAGAAAAAGAATGGCTTTGTGAGGATGAGCGCAGAGATCGTGATGACCTGCTATCTCTTAGATGATCTTCGAATCGTCACAAACGACGTCCTGAAGATGATCAACAAGAAGGACGAGAAGTTGAGAGTTTCGACCCTGCGATTGGCAAGCAAGAGGAACACTGGTTGATTGAAGATCAACCTTAACATGAACAGCAGATGGAACTTTTCCTATGGGGAGAAACTAAGGCCTGCAGGTCAGCAGATGATGATGTTCCAGGATGGCAAGAGGACTCGTCATCAGCAGGAAGCCGTTGGAGGGGTGAGAGAGGGTGTTCACCTCGTTCAGGCTTGGAAGGACTAGGAGAGGGCAAATGTTGGACCTCACAAACATCCTGGGCAAACGATGTAGAAGCCACTGACAAAGGGTCCCTCCAAACACCACACTGAAGTTGCAGCAGCAATTCCTTCAAGGGGTGAGTAGAAACCCCCAAGAGACGGCCACGCTTGCAACACATCTGCAAGAGAGAATGGCTCCCTAGTGGGTGGAGGTGAAGGTGTTCCCCTAGGGGAAGCAAGGACACCCCCAGTACCCCAAGGTTACCATGGAGTTAGTCGGTCTACATTCCTACTGGATCGGGGCCCGCGAGGGCGGCAAGCAAGCAGAGCTTCAGAGTGAGATCTGGGTATATGACAAAAAGAAGCCCGAGGTCTTTTCGCCCCAGAGTAAGACTTTGAGGAAAAAGGTCTCACTTGGCTTTTGTCTTCCTATGATGCTCAAATTTCTCCCACTAGGAGGCAGGCCTCTACCTACACTCGCCACAATGCAAACCATGCTCACAACAACGTCCCCTGCAGTTCAAGCACATAGATTGCAGTTCGGTGTCAATCGACGACATGCACGCAAGAGCGATCCTCATGACGAGGACAGTTTCACATGGGAGCGTCAGGGAAGAAGCACAAACACACCAGAAGGAGAAAAGGTATTATTGTAAAGCAAGTTGTCTGAATGGCTAAGCCTTGAAGAGGAGAGAGCGGAGACATCTGTTCTCTCCAACCAAAAGAAAAAAGTGAAGTGGTTCCTTGAACCCTGAGTAGATATAGGTGGCTTGGTACTCCCGCCCCCCATCTACCCCTTACCTACCCACAACAAGTGGTTAGGTAGGGTTGCCACTTCGCATTTAGAGTTTAATGGCTACCTTCCACCTTTGTCAAAAGAATATCCACATAAATAACGTAAGATTTGTTAGTGTGGGTACAAATATTGATCAGCAAGTTTAATCCCCTTTTCTATACGTTTTTCTGCAGTTTTAGCAATACCAGATATGTGCAACTCAGCATTCATTTCATCATAAACTACCACAAAAATTGGAATACGCTGCATACCAGTTCGATCAACAACACAAACTACGTCACTGGTTAGAGTCTGAACATGATTATCAAATGCAATAAGTTTGAGTGAAAGGATGTAAAGAGACTTCAGTTTGAGATTGCACACTAAAGCAGAGTGCGTAAATGTGCGCTGGGCTCCAGTGTCTAAAAAGACATGAACTACTTCAAGGACACTTGATCCTGAAGCTTTGTTGAGGTAAAAGGAATTTTTGAGTTCTGAGTATCTGTCTGTACTGAACTAACTACGCTGTTAGAACCCTCAGATACAATTATGGTTCTTGATTCTTCGTCACCATTCACAAACAACTGATTAAAGGGAGATTCACTTCTATTTAGGTTAGGTCTTTTGTTAGTTGCTACTTGGGCAAAATTAGTTCCAGTTACTACTTGGGTAACAGAGGCACTACTATTGGTTAGTTTCATACAAAGAAAGGTATAATGTTTACCACTGTAATGTCTACACTCAGGTGTTACTCTATAGTCTGAGGCTCTATGACCTTTCTTCATACACACAAAATAACAATTTAAATCTCTTATTCTATTTTTCCTAGATTCCCATGTAGGATGCTTTGAAGAACATCTAGATTTATAGAGTTATGAACCTAATATGCAAGGCTTATTTCAATAGGTTTGAACTTTAGGGGATGATTTTGCATTGTTAACATTTGACTTTTGAGAAGACACAGTTACTTTATGAGAAACGTTACTCTTTAATTAAAATTTTGGATTATATCTTGCCTTGGAATGGAAACTTAAATTGGGAAGATGATCACCAGTTGAATTTACATACTGATCGGAAAGAGATTGGGAACATTCCATGAATTCAATAAGATGAAAAATTCCATTTGAAAGCTGTTCCAGTTTGTGGTCAGAAGTACGTTACTTTTTCAATAGATACTCTAAAGTTGTAATAATAAGCTTTTGGATAATTATATCTTTGAGTAAGTAATCATCACAACGGACTTTGGTTACATTTTCTATTTGCAATTTAAACATTCAAACGTTAAACGAAAATCTGTTCATTCTCTAAGGTTATGTTCTGGGGGTTTCAATTCATAGGTTGGAAATATGATTGTTGTAACAATTGATTATCATCTGTAAATCTGGACTTCAATAATCTAAATAATCTAAGGGACCTTTTGTTATGGATAAACCTTCTATGGTTCTATAGGCTTTACCTCTAAGATAAGATCTGCGTATATTATATTTCAATACTGGATCAATGTCCTGACAACTATCAATGAGGCTGCTATAAGAGTCACCAAAACTGTTCCATTTAAAAATTCACCATCAACTTAAGAATCCTTATTTCTGGTAACATAGGATGAGGAAGATGCTTTGCAGGTACTACCGCTAGACTAGGAGAGGGATTAATAAAAGGTTGTCCCATTAGGGGTGATTGGGCTAATTTGGAATCTATAGCAAACTTAAGATCTGTTTGCAGTTTTCATACAATACACTTCAATGCCCTGTGGTCTCTACACTCCTTATCATATTCTGAACTATCGATAGCATCCTGACAAACTAACCATAAGTTTTCAAAAGACTCACATTCCTTAGATAACTGCGCTTCAGAAACTATAAAGAAAGAAGAGCAGTTGACGAAATTACTATAAGTTCATCCTCTGAAAAGGAGATAATATCTTCACAAACTACCTTATATTCAAGGAATGATTAGTGACTAGATTAACAATAGATATCACAAAATCAGATCACATACACATTAGACTTGATAAGGAACTAAATTAAGTTTACCGCATAAAAACTAGGCCATACACGAACACAAAACAAATGATAATCAGTCAATAATGACTGTTAATACACAGACAGGTAATGTAGGCTATATAATAGATAATTTGTAACAAAACTCTCATAGCCTAAAACAGGTACATGAAACAATTCTAAACTAGATTTTTGGGCTCAAGCCATGTTGTCGTGATGGAAGTTCCTTAAAGTAGCTTCCTAAGGGATATATGTACTACAGTGATATTCCCAGAGAATTTTACCTTTAGGTATCCAGAATTCTAACTCTTGGCGCGAATATTCTTAAAATTTCTCCAAAGGATATCGCATAATATCAGTGGACGCATTCTTGACACGCTTCCATAGCAATCTGCACCCCAAACAGCGTTTTGGCTTCGAGGAGGATGTGGCAAAAGGGACCCGTCCAAAGGCTATCCCCACTCTCGTAATACTATTGGGAATACAACAGCGCCATTCCCACGACAGCGGACATTTCTTTTTTTGTAGCAATCTCGCTCGGTGATATTTCCTGGTTTTACAGGATTATTATTAGGCTTTCTCCATCTTCTTCCGTCTCTGGAAAGTTGAGTATCGGGTCTTCACTATGAGTATATTTTAGCTCCTGTTTCACAATGAAATTAGAGTATTTTATTGTGTTTAAGAGCTAGGCCAGTTACTGGAGGCGCCATGGCGCCATCGTTCGTTAGGCATGTGTTATTTAGATAGCAGAACGACTTCCAGTTTTTAATAGCTTTATCTAATCATTTTAATTATTTAGCTATTTAGGCAATTATTCTTGTAAAGTTTCGATAATGTGCATAATTTTTGTTTCCCCCTTTTCTCTGTCGATCATATAGTTAGAGTTTTGGTGATTTAGGTAACCGAGATCTCGTATAGCCTAGATAACCTTACCTAGACGTTTTACTATACGTTCAGACTTTCCCCGGTTACCCTCGTGTATTGTTTTCATTCAGTGGAGACTGATACCTCCTAGAATGTTATGAAACATTACACGTTTCTTTGGAGACTTAAGGGTAATCTCTTTCCCTCTGAGTGTAGCCTCAGGCTACAACCCTAATAGCCGGGCCTTGAATTTTATTCAGACATGGCTAACTTAGGGTTTGTCCTGCCTCTTCCCTTAACCGTTGGTTGTGGTATACCATCAGGTTTTGGGATTTAGTCAGAATCTCAGAGTATTTAGTCTTATGCCGGCGACCTGCCAGCAGGGCGAATGGGTTGTAGGATACCATCATTCCCCTGCCGGCCAGGTGGCCGGCAATGGAGGTTAGCCCTGATTAGCCGCACTTGAAGTTATGGTAGGATACCATCTTCTCCTTGCGACTAAAAGACTAGTCCTATGCCACAGTTCTCTGGGCTGAAGAGTAATTTTCTTTAGCCTAGGATACGTGGCACTGGAACTCTGTTTCTTCTTTGTTGAGAGGAGGCGGCAGTGCCGCCATCCCCTTAACTGTGTCGGCAATCTCTGGGATGGAGAACTGAGTCTCTCCTGTTCCCTGGGATTCTGCCGATACCGAAACAGAGTTTCTTTTACAGGTGGTAGGACTGACAATTTTTGCCAGTTCCTTTCACACTCGTTACAGGACACTGTTCCCTACCCCTCTGTCCACTTTTGATGGCTGAGCCATTGTCTTTCTTTAGGCCGGCATCTTGCAACCTTACCTTTGCTGGTAGGTTGCCGGAGCCAGCAAGACTCCCTCTCTAGTCATGTCTTTGGCTGACGGCAGAGCATACTGCCACCAACCACATCATCTGTCGGCAACTGCCGGCCCAGCCGGCAGCCAGAATAGCTGCCTGCGATCATGATGGCCGTGAGAGGAAAGTCCCTTCTGTTCCCAAGGTTCTTCAGTCCTCCCTTGGATTGCTGCTACAGGTCCTGTTGCTGGGGTACTGCCGGCCAGGCCGGAACAGATAGTGCTGACTCAGTTGGCAGCACGCCGACTGTACTGGTACTGCTGGATTTGCCGGCCAGCAGTGTATCGGCGGTACCTTGTCGGCAATAGTACTGTAGCTGCATAGAAACCTGAATGGTACATTCTCCCCTTCTATTAGAACCTTCTTTCTGGAAAAAGGCAGTCAAATTAGACTTTTACATCCTTAATTACTGTATACATTCACAGTAAGGAGTAGCCTTTTTTCCATGCTATCTCTTTCTCTCTTTCTAGCTACCATGCCGGGTATGCAGGCAAGACCTAGCTATGCCGGCTACATGCTGGCTAAACTACTGTATATATTATACAGGCAGCCAGTATATCTGCAGTATAGAATATACTGCAGATAGAAAACTACTATATAGTTTATACTAGTAGTTATTTCCAATACATTTTGGATATCCAACATAGGCATTTGCTGAGCCCAATCCTATATTGAATGAATATGATTTCTTCAATATCCTGATTAGAAATCAGTATTAGGATTACCCTACAATACTGAACACTTCAAGGCAGGAGTAATACACTCCTAACCCTTAAAGGGTGGAGCCTTTTTCCTTGAGTCTCCCTGATCAGGAAACTCTATATTTTAATATAGTAGGAAGACTACAGCAAATAGGCTGAGTGGGATATACAAATATATGTCTTTATTTTCCTAGTCCAGCTGGCTTCATGCTAGATGGACCATACTGTCATATGCTACTATGAAGGCAGCATAATGACTAGACTACAATACATGATGTACAGTAGCCAGTAAATTGCATTATAGACTTACTGCCATTAGAAAACTACAGTACCATGATACAGTTATATTTCTGACATACCTTGGGTACCCTTGTACAAGCATTCTGCTGGTAGGCTACCGTTCATATATTGAATGAATAGTTTTCTTCAATATTCTGATTGAGAATCAGTCATCCTGGCCCCACAGTATTAACATTATTTTGGGACAGTGATTTGATACTTCTCTACCCCTAGGGGTAAGAGTCCTTCTACTTGGAGTTACTCTATAGAGAAATCTCCATATAATTAATACTGAGGGGAGGCAACAGCATTTGCTCACAGGGGTACACAAGTATGTATCTCCTACTATCCCTTTATAGCTTACTATCCTAAGCTACTCTTGTAAAGGACATTTGCATGTTGGTTGTCAAGGAGATAATCCATTGTATACTCATTTGGTTTTCCTTTCTTTATAGGAGGAACACCAGATACCTTGTGCTGCAGTCCTCTGCAAGGCCAAGAGTAAGTATTTTTACGGTCATAATACTTGCAGGTTTCATGCCCCCTGCAATATTATTTCCGGATCCCTACATTATTGGAACCCACAGGTTTGCAATGTATGTCGGACATTAATGTCCGAAGGTTTTGAAAATCCCAAGTCTACAGAGACTAGGGATACAGCTCAATATAAATTACGCAACTGGGTGAGAGGCTTTCAAAAGATCTCTCCAGGACCTTTCCTACCTAATGATGGGATGCGTGAGCTGCTATTTCCGGAAGCAAGTGAGGAAACAGTAGTGCCTCAGGAGCTAACTACATCCCCTGACGGCCAGAAAACCTTTGGGATTAAGGGCAAGAAATGCCCAAAGGTAGAAGAGGAAAATGTTGCGTCGGAATTTCCTCCGCCTGTGCCGGCTTTAGAGCCATCGATGTCGACATCTTCGTCTTCTACCCCTAATTTGGATAATGTGGTACAATTATGTATCCAACTGAAGAATCAAATAGAGAGCTTTCGTAGACAAAACGAAAAGCAGGAAGTAAAACGCAAGATAGATCCTCATAAAGTTTCTCTTGTCGCTTCCCAGGGGTCAGTTAAACGACCCATGAATCAAGACCTACCAACATGCTCCATAACCAATCCCTGGAGGATCGCGGAGCAGATGCCGATTTCAAATGGCAATCTCTGCATCTCAGAGAAAATAAGTGCTGTTCCTTTGGACAAAATTCGATTTTGGCCAAGCTTTGACGCTTTCCCTAATTGTTGGGTTCGACTGAAGTACGAACCAAAGTCAAGAAAAGGAACGGAACCAAAGGAGGTCTTGATTCTCGACCACGATAAGGCACTGACTATTCTTTCAGGTAGTCTAAGAAAGGCGGGTTATTCAGAGTCGAAGGTATTCTCACTGAATAACGGACACCCTTCCTTTCTTGCTCCTACTTCACTCTCATTCCCCTTTATGGGGAAGGCATTTACTTCTGTTGCCAAAGCTGTAGAGGTGGGTAAGCCATGTCTTACACTCGATGAGTGCAAGCCTTTGTCACCAGCTTTTCCCGGACAGGAAAAGGATTGGAAGGAAGTCCATTTGACATTTTCAGTAGGAAAATTAGACAAGGACGTCGCAAGTCGACAAATCAAGGTATGTTTCCCTAAATATTCTGAGTTGCTCTTGTGTAATGAACAGGAGTCAAAGGACAGACTTGCGACATCCCTTTCTCTACAAAACTACATAGAGTTGTGTTCAACCTACGAGAGTACCCCAGACATGCTCATGGTCATAGCCAAAATGCATATGGCTATCTTGGTGAAGGACCTTTACGCCTTTATGAAGGCTAAGAGAGCATGTAGAGAGTTTGTGTTCGCTGATGCAACAGTAAAACACGAAACAAGGAAGCTAATATCTTCCAACATCTGGGGTAAAGACCTCTTCCCACACGAGGTCACTAAGGAAGTAATTAAGAACGCCACCATGGAGAACATAGGTCTTCTCCAAAAATGGGGCATTCCTTCAAAGAGAAATTCTTCTGTGGTTGTGGGTCCCCAACCTAAAATGAAGATTGGAAATGCTGGAAATATCCGGGCTGCTCAACAACATCCCACTATTCCAGTGACCACGATGCTACAGGCAGATGGTCAAAAGTCTAAGCCTACTGACTACTCAAAGCATAAAGACGCTTCGGCTAGGAGGAACTTTCCCTCAGGATCGCAGGACCTTCGATCCTTCGATCCAAAGCCTATTCAAGATGAGCCATTGATGGGAAACAGAAATGTCCCTACCATCATTTCCTTACCTTCTCCTACAGTTCAAAACCTCCCTGGAGGAGTATACCTGAGAGCTATAGAGCATACAGGTAGTAAGAAAACTTTAGCTCATCATGTTCCAGGGAAGGCAGCTTCGTATTCACGAGAAGGAGCCATTCTGAACTTGTCGCCACTCAACAAGTTCATAAAAAACAGCAAGTTCTGAATGTTAATCCTTCTGAACATATGGACCTTGTTCCAATTAAGGGTGTTCGTAGTTTTGTCAGACCTGAAAGGTGTCCTTCGGAACCTTCCAGTCAACCACCCCCCTTCCTCCTATCTAGAATTCGTGTTACAGGGAGTAACATTCATCCTAAGGAAGATACGTGTCGGACTCACAGTTCTAAGTATCTTCAAAGGATTGACGAACTTAGTCACGTCAAATGCAAGCCTAGAAATAGTTCAGGTATTAATATACCTGATCAAGAGGCTGGAGTGGGCAGCACCCAAAGTGTCCGGCCAATATGCATTCAAAGAGATGACCCGGTTCCTGGGACATCACGGAAGCAAGATAGGCTTCTAGAAGTCTCGACTTTCTCCAGCTCAGGGTTTTTGAAGTTTGAAAAACCATCGAAGCCCTCAGTCACATCAACTCTCCTCTCCTTTGGAAATATAAAAGGAGCTCGTGAGGTCTGTCAAGAGAATCAGGTACTCAGTCAGAATACCAAAACGCCAACAGGAAAAAGCACTAAACTTTCCCCAGTTCGCTCTAGTGACAGACCTGGTGCTAAGGGCACACCGGAAAGATGCGTTAAGAGCTTGGAGAAAACAAGCATCAAACGCTTGAAGAGATAAAAAAAGACTGACATCGGTCCCTCTTTAATCGCTTCTCTAACAGAAATTAGAGTACGAAAGTCCCAAGACTCTGCTGGTCCTTTCATGGGTGGGGAAGCCCCCTCCACACAGATCAGGCTCCCTACGACTGATCTGGGACACCGAAGCGATAATAAGACGTCACATTCGAACGTCTCATTCAGTCTTGGTGAAGTTACCCATCCCTCTCTTAAAGGGACGGCACCTACCAGCAGTTCATTTACAACTGATCCACGATGTGACAGTGGATACTCTATTTCGATACAAACCGATAGAGTTGGAATGGTCCATGGGCGCAGACATATTCCCTCCCAGATGGGAATAAGTCCCGGAACTGCAATTCGACCTCTTCATCACGAGCATTTTCAAGAAACTACCTCGCTATATAGCCCCATACGAGGATCCTCTAGTGGGGCTGATAGACTAGATGAGGCTGGTCCTAGCTCTGACCCTAGGTATATTTCCGAAGATGCAGAAATTAACTGCCTTCGTTTTATTACAGAGAACCCAAACCCATCATTTCATGATTTTCTCGGTCTAGCGGTTAGAAAAAGGTTTGGAATCTCAAAACGCAATATAGAATTCTTAGAAGAATAGAAGGCCAAGTCAACTAGAAGAAAATATGAGTCTTCCTGGAAAAAGTGGGTTGTGTTTGTCAAAGCAAAAGGACAGAAAGAAATTTCAATGAACTTCTGTCTGTCCTTCTTTGTCCACCTTCATAACCAAGGTCTGGCGGCCAATACGATAAGTACGTGCAAGTCAGCCTTGACTAGGCCCCTCCTATATGCCTTTCAAGTGGATTTGGCAAATTAAATTTTTAATAAGATTTCAAAGGCATATGCTAGGCTTAAGCCCTCGGTACCACCAAAGCCCATCTCTTGGTCTTTCGACAAGGTCTTACTTTATGCCTCATCTGTGAGCAATGAAGATTGTTCTCTTAAGGATCTAACCCAAAAGGTTATTTTTTTGTTCGCTATTGCCTCCGGGGCTAGAGTTAGTGAAATAGCGGCCCTATCCAGAGATGAGGGTCACATTCAGTTCACGGAAGTGGGAGAACTGAATCTATTTCCTGATCCATCCTTTCTTGCTAAAAACGAGCTACCCACTAAGAGGTGGGGTTCCTGGAGAATCTGCCCTCTGAAGGAAGATGTCTCTCTATTTCCTTCAGATTGTCTAAAGGTCTATCTTCGTAGAACTTCAGACTTCAGGGACAGCGCTTTAAAGGAGAAACTTCTGGATCAAATTTATCCCTAAAGCAACTAAGGGCGAAGCTCACCTACTTTATTCGCAGAACAGATCCGGACAGTACTCCCGCAGGTCATAATCCGAGAAAGATTGCTTCATCACTGAACTTCTTTCAGTATATGGACTTTGAGCGCCTTCGTTCATACACTGGATGGAAATCATCCAGAGTGTTTTACAAACACTATGCAAAAAAAAGTGTATGAACTGAAACACTTCGTAGTGGCGGCAGGTAGTGTATTAAAACCTGCCCCTTAATTACTGTAGTAAACAGTTTTTGGTTTGAGACCTCACATGTCCTCGCACATATAACGGATGAGAATCATCCAGAGTGTTCTACATACACTCTGCTAGACAAATCCATGATCTAAAGCAATATATGGTGACACCAGGTAGAATATTTAACCTGCCGTCTAATTCTACGATGAACAGCTAATTGACTGGGACTGTCAATTAAAGGGAGAAGAGGTCACCTTTCTTAGGTGTGGCTTCTTTTAATTAAGTGTTACCATGATAACACTGGCTCTGTTCAAAATCCCAGGTGTGGAATTATACAGATAGCACTAGTGCCGGTGTACGAAGTACACAGTGCAGATAGAAGTAACCAGTACAGGAATTATGAAGAGAAATTGTTTTATAATTTTCTTCAGTCTGAGAGTGGCACCAATCATTTCTTCCTTCAAGAAGGAAATATAGTCTCTGTACTTGTTACAGGTATAATCCCATTGTCATACTACATTCGTTTTACTGAACATCTTTTAGTCATTTATTAGTAATAAATGTCTATTAGAATGTAGTGCGTCCACCTTCGCCAGACAATTGTATGTACAGTATACATGCCAGAGTTCTTCAACTTATCAAAGTAAGTATCCCTCATATATTTGTATGCATCAAATAATAGATATAAAAGACACTGATGTTATTTTAGCAAATATACAACTATGAGACTATTTGTATATTCAGTGTGTACTTATGTTTGGTCATACTATGTATGTTAACCTCAAGATCCCTTTTCTACTGTCTAGAATGACTCTTCCCTATAGGAGGCAGGAAGCACTAACATTGGTTATGATTAGTGATGGTGACGAATAACGGTAATGTCCCTTGTCTCATGTGGTCCCCATGACCATAGAAAAGGTTGCCATAAGATTAAGGCACTGATTAAAAATCCACAGATACACTAATGCTCTGGTATGCTTCCATCACGACGACATGGCTTGAGCCCAAAAAACGGATTTTGAGCGAAGCGAAAAATCTATTATTGGGTGAGATGGCCATGTCGTCCTGATGGACCCACCCATCTCTTCTAAATGAAAAGATCTTCACAGTATCCATCCCGTGGTAAGTATCTGTAACACCAATCTCAATGCTACAAGGAATGTCCGCCGTCGTGGGAATGGCGCTGTTGTATTCCCAATAGTATTACAAGAGCGGGGAGAGCCTTTGGCTCCCTTTTGCCACATCCTCCTCGAAGCCAAAACGCTGTTTGGGGTGCAGATTGCTATGGAGGCGTGTCAAGAATGCGTTCGCTGATATTATGCGATATCCTTCGGAGAAATTTTAAGGATATTCGTGCCAGGAGTTAGAATTCTGGATACCTAAAGGTAAAATTGTCTGGGAATATCACTGTGGTACATATATCCCTTAGGAAGGTACTTTAAGGAACTTCCATCAGGACGACATGGCCATCTCACCCAAAAATAGATTTTTCACTTCGCCCAAAATCCAATTTTTCGGCTCAGGCCATGTCATCCTGATGGAAGTTCCTTTAGGGTAGTTTCCTAGGGTATATTTGACTACGGTGATATTCCCAGAGAATTTGCCTTAAGGTATCCAGAATTCTAACTCCTGGAGCGAATATCCTTAAATAAACTTAATATGAGATATCGCGTAATATCAGAGGACGTATTCTTGACACGCCACATAGCTATCTTCACCCCGAATAGAATTAACACTTCGAGGGGTCAAAGTGGCAAGAAAACGAAAAACGAGAATGAAAGGAGAGCCATTAATAAGGTACCTCTCCTATCCTACTTTGAGTGTGTACACAATGCCGCCGACGGCGCCATCTTCATTCCTTTATCCGTAGCTCAACAACTCGGTGTTTTCCCTGTGTTTTCTCCTGATCTAGGAATATTTTCAACATTATGATGCTTTCTCCAGCCTCTTCTGCCTCTGGAAAGTTGAGTATTATCTTTATTATGTATAAATGTAAGCTCTTGGTGTTTTGAAATAAATCGAAAGCGATATTAACGTATACAAGAGCTGTTGCCTACCGGAGGCGTCCTGGTCACTGTCACTCGCCATGCATGAGTCATTTAGTTAGCCAGAGCGACGTTCCCGGTCCTTTTGCTTTAATAATTCTAGCTATTTAGCTTTACAATAGGAATTCTTTATATGATGCCGTTAGTATTTTAGTCTCGGTGATTGAGGTAACCAATCCTAGCCTATGCTAGGCTTCGTAGCCTAGGCGTTTGGCCCTAGTACTTTCATGCATGATATACAGATTTCCGAGTGTTTTAAAATTTATTGAAGCTATAGGTAGTTTTATACACATAAGATATTGTTGATATTTTCTTCCAAGATTGTATACGAAAGTGTTTTGGTGATTTAGGTAATCGATTCTCTCCGCGCCTAGGCTGGTAAACTATGGGGCTTTAGTATACTTTCGCACACTTAGCCTCCCTAGACCACATCTGAAGGTTTCTGTACGAGATGATTCCTTCTTCTAGTGATCTAGCAGTATAGTCCAGTGTTGTTGTTCTCGGATTGAAGGATAAGATTCTTCATTTCCTTGTGAATAACATCAAACTTTGTTTTAGTATTGAGGGAGGTGGCAAGTATTGCTGACCTCCCTCGCATAGATAATCCCTAGGCTAGGATGAGCTTTCTTGGCCGTGGGATAATCTCATACTAGAGCAGAGTTTGCAGGACCCTCTTCTCCCTTTCTCCCCTATCCTTAGCAATGGCCTAGCCATTACAACTCTTGACCGTCGTTCTATATTTTTACCTAGAGTAGGTTAAGATGTGGAACTGGCTCAGTCCTTTGCCGGCCGGCAAGATCGTGCTGGCCGGCAGAGGCCTAACTTCTGTGGAGTGTTCCCCAGACCTCCCTTGGTCTTACATCCATGTCTGTCAGTAGAGCCCGGCAGGCAATGGATAGAAGGAAGCCTGAATCTTACATTCTCCCTTCCTTATGTTCACTCTTTCTGAATGGAGGGCTGTAAGGCAGTGCCGTCTTATATCCTTACATCCATTCTGTTTTCCTTTTAGTGTATGTACCCCTAGCCCGGCTGCCGGCCACTCAAGCCGGCAGCCGGGCGGGTGGAAGTTCTCTGGTTCTTTTTACTGCCGTCCGGCATAGGTAGCCTACCATTGTCGGCCGGCAACAGAAGCACACCAGAAGATTTGCCGGCTGCTACGATTAGTGGCTGGCAGGCGGGTGCTAGTGTTTATAGTTGCCGGCCAGCACACACAGCTGAACCAGCGATCTGCCGGCCAGTAGTCTAAAGGTAGTATGCCTTGGAACTATATTAAGGTATGGGCCAGCCGGCACGTGCCGGCCAGCACATGCCAGCCGGCAGGTTTTTATATTGTATACAGTAGCCAGTACTTTTACAGTATAGTATGTACTGCATGGAGAAAAGTATAGTATAGAATATATTGTAACACTAAGTTCTTCCAACATACTTTTGTTGCCTTGTACAGCTTTTTGTTGAGACCGTACAGATGAAGAAAGTGAGTTCTTTCTTTATTAACCCTGGATAGGTACGCTCCTCGGACACCCCTTTAAGGGTATACTCGGTCGCGCGCGACCCCGACGCAAAAAAAAATTCTTGAAAAATCTCTTTTTGCAGAAACCTCCTTTTTTTTTACCAAAAAAAAAATTCAATGAATGCTTAAAACTACTGTAAAGATAAATACTACTCATCTGCAGAAAAAATATTTATTATAAATATTTAAAAAAAAATAAGTAGAAAAAAAGACCTTGCATAAAAATTCATAAAAAAAAAATTTACTCCTATTTACAAAAATAATTTTAGGAATTGAATCTTGAATGTTTAGGACACATCTTGCTATATTTTGGATGAAGTCGGACCCATGGAGGTGAAGATCTGAAATGAGAAAAAAAGGGTAACTTTTTTGGCCAAAAAAATGTGTCCAAATTTCATAAATTTTTTTGGGTACCCAAATGGAATAGGAATTGGCTAATTTTTTAGGGAATAAACATATGTTATCCTAGAATAGAAATATGTAAAAAAATCTTCATTATTTTTTAAATTACATTTATATCACTGGCCATATCTAAAGGTCATTTTTTGAGTACTTAGAAATTTCGTAAAAAAATACCTTTATTTAATATGTAATATGATATTTATGCAGGTAAAAATATACCAAAATATCACAAATTCTATAGGGAACAAGAATATATATAGATAGGGCAACTTACACTTCGGAAATGTCCACAAAATGGCCGCCAACCACACTGACTCAGACTCCCTAATCTGCCCCCTGAAATGTAGGAAGGGTATGTCAATTTCAAGGTGTTATTTACTAATCTAATTATTCTTGGATATGCATGAAAATTGTATGGTGAGTTGCTGGATGATTGTCGATTATTTTACGAATATAAAATTAGAATTCTGACCCAAAAACTTTTTTGAAGGGAAATAAAATCGAAAAAAAGAAAATTGTAAAACAATAATAATATTTTAGGTACTAAAATTTGATGATATTCAATCAAAAAAGAAGTAAACAAAATTTTCATGTTGTAACTTACAAATAACGCTGCGTTACAGTTTGGACAGACGCTACAGTTTGGACAGAGGACACTCTGGTGGACCAGACAAACAGGACTCTTGCACAGGAGACACGCAGTGTTTGTCTTGCGGTCGTCCCTAGGCGGCCAGCTGTGACAGCGAATCCTTTTAGGGAGTTTTATGTGGCCAACGGCAATTCGAGGTCTTGGTGGTTCCTGCTCAGGTATCTTGAAAGTATCCACCATGATTTGACGGAGTCCCTTTGACAAACTGTGTGACGTTAGATACCGATGCATTGCCTGGGGAGCACACAACTCGTAGGCGATATCTCTGAGGAACGTTCGCTTTGGCATTGTCTTGGTGAAGGGCAAGCACGTATAGAGAATATAAGAATTTACCATTATTATATTCAACATCCCGTAAAAGAGAGTCAGAGGCCAGCGTCGTGACTTACGAATACAACTAGATGTAGAACACATCTGGTCGAATGTGTCTACACCTCCCTTGGTCGCATTATAAAACATCTGAATGTCTGTCTTCCTTTTTTCGACTTCAGACGGATCATGATGCAGGGAACTCAACAGCATCACCTTCTTAGTCCTACTAATTTGCTGACACTGTAGAGTTAGATTGTGTTCGTAATTGAACACTGCCACTGAGTCCTTTGGGGGAAGCACCTTCTCCATAAGTTCCTTAGGAATATAAGGCTTTTGGCGAATGGTGCCACACAAATGCATGTCCTTATCCAAGAGTGACAAAGCGAGCGGTAGCGTTGTGAAAAAGTTATCCGTCGCCACTTCTCTGAAAAGGTGCCACAAGATCAGACGTAAAAACTTCTCCAAGCGTCGATCCTCTTGGTATCTGGACAGTGTCCTTCCCCAAGTAGGCAATCGCATTACACATGTAATGGGTATCGGCATCACACGCCAATACAATCTTGATACCATACCTAGAAGAAGGGAAATGGAATTAGTAACTAATAAAGGTAAAAAGAAAAAAAAAAATTTAAAAAATACACAAAATACAATTATATTACTAATCAATATAGTAATAATAATACTAATAATAATAAAAATAATAATAATAATAAATATATAAAAAAACATTTGCAAATACGAAAGATAAATTATCAGTTATATAAATGAACAAGTTATACATAGATAGAGATAGATAGAGATAGAATAGATGATATATTATAATTTAGATACATAAATCATATAGCAAGTTCTTTACTTCACAATATATATATATATATATATATATATATATATATATATATATATATATATATATATATATATATATATATATATATATATATATATATATATTATGTAAATATATATATATATATATATATATATATATATATATATATATATATATATATATATATATATATATATATATATATATATATATATATATATATATATATATATATATATATATATATATATATATATATATATATATATATATATATATTATATAATATATATATATATATATATATATATATATATATATATATATATATATATATATATATATATATATAAATAAATAAAAAATTTTTTATAAATACAAAACAATAATAACATGTGCAAATATAAAAAAACAAAGAATTTTACTTAGCAGGTTTATTTGGAATTTACATCTTGAATGGACAGCGCCCCCAGAAAGGGACAAGCTGTTCATCCACAGTCAGATGTGGTCCTGGGCTATAATTGCTTCGACAATTGGTCACCACGTGATCGAAGAGTTTTCTAATGGGTGAGAGGCGATCCATTTCACCCTCTCTATTCTGGTGGCCGAATCATCGAAGCGAATTACCCTCACCAACAGGGTGAAACGACGCTCATTCATTGTACATCTGTACAAAGGATTTCCCTCTGTGAGGTTCCACATGTCCCAGGTCGGTGTATGGTTGTCCGCCCGCACTGCCGTCATTATCAGGATACCAATAAACGCCTTCAGTTCCCTCAGGTCAATGTCCCTGAGGGCAACGTTGCCCTTATGATGGTAATGACTCCTCAATAGGGCAAAGCGTTCATTAGAATGCAAAACAACCTCGGCTAGCATGCGGTCGCTCAAAAAGAGCGAGAAAATGTCGGACACTTTGCTCGTTCCCAACGTGAGAGAAGTGGGACACCCCGGCTCAATCCTTGGTGTGAACATATGGGGGAGGGTGGGATTTGGGTCTCTATGCCCAACAGTACCGTCGCGACCTTGAACCGATTCAGCATCTATGTGGGTGATTGCCGTCCCCCTGGCTGCCTGTAGATCCCCCCTTCTCCTCTTTCTACTTCTCTCCTCCACTGGCGTGAGCTGAGGTACCGTTACTGGGGGCTGACCACGTGAAGTAGATGCCACAGGAGTTGTTATTGTGCTGGCTGGGACAACATGAGAACCAGAAGCCCCAACCCCCTCTTCCTCCCCCACATCGTCGTCGACTTCTCCATCTCCATTCCCTAAGGCGATAATTTCAGGATTTCGGGTCACCTCCTGTTCCTCCCTGACCTCCTGCTCCAACTCATCAACATTTACATATTCATCGTCAGTGACGTCATCGATCTTCAATGCATCATCGACATCACTATCAAACTGCTCTAAAAGCTGATTTATGGCATCCAAGCCCAATGATTGTCTCCTGCTCGCCATTTTGATTACTGCAAAGAATTAGAAAAAAATAGAAATACGCATTCGATGAAAAATGGATCCCCTACCAATATATCTAATTCAAAAAAACAATGTCATGCATGGGTAGCCAGATCATCTAGAAACACTTTCCAACACTATAAGAATATGCGTTTTACGACACTACTTGCCAATTCCTTACGGTAACATGACTAAGCAACAAAATGCAAAACAAATAAAAAAGGGCACTCGATGAAAAATAGCAACGTGCTAATGGTGGTCATTTCAGAAAAAAAAAATTCAGCCACGTGCTAGGCAAACCATCAAGGCACATTTTCCGACAAATAAACATCTAAATGAATCATTACTCTGTGATAGTTCCTTAGTACGTAATAATTTTTAAAGAAATGGGAAAAAACGAAAAAATGACAATCACAGGAAAATTGAACACATGCCTATATTATTATTAGCCAAGCTTCAACCCTAGTTGGAAAAGTAAGATGCTCCAAGTAAGGGCTCCAACAGGGAAAAATAGCCTAGTGAGGAAAGGAAATAAGGAAATAAATTAATGATGAGAATAAATTAACAATATATCATTCTAAAAACAGTAACAATATATACGCCATATCTGGCTAAAAAAAAAGATAAGCATAGGTAGCCAGATAATCTAGAAACACTTTCCAACACTATAAAAATCATAAGTTTTTCGACACTACTTGCCAATTCCTTACGGTAACATGACTAAGCAAAAAAATGCAAAACAAATAAAAAAGGGCACTCGATGAAAAATAGCAACGTGCTAATGGTGGTCATTTCAGAAAAAAAAAATTCAGCCACGTGCTAGGCAAACCATCAAGGCACATTTTCCGACAAATAAACATCTAAATGAATCATTACTCTGTGATAGTGCCTTAGTACGTAGTAATTTTGAAAGAAATGGGAAAAAACGAAAAAATGGCAATCACAGGAAAATCGAACACATACCTATATATACGCCATATCTGGCTAAAAAAAAAGATAGGCATGGGTTGCCAGATCATCTAGAAACACTTTCCAACACTATAAAAACATAAGTTTTACAACACTACTTGCCAATTCCTTACGGTAACATGACTAAGCAATAAAAATGCAAAACAAATAAAAAGGGGCACTCGCGGAAAAATGACCAACATTATAATATACGGCATCTCAGATAAAAAAAAAAGACATGCACGTAGTAGCCCAACCATCAAGACACACTTTCCAACAAATAAACATGAAAAAAAAATCAATACTATATGGCAATTCCTTACTCCGTAGTAAATTTTTACAAATATTGAAAAAAACAGAAATTGGCAGCCGCAGGAAAATACGCCACATACCAATATCTACGGCGTATCTGGCAAAAACAAAGTCACGCATGGGTAGCCAGATCATCTATACACACTTTCCAATGCTATAAAAATAAAAGTTTTGCGATACTATTTGCTAATTTCTCACGGAAAAATGACTTAGCAAAGAAATGAAAAAAAACTGAAAAAGGGGCACTCGCGGAAAAATGGCCAACATTCTAAGATACGGCATCTCAGATAAAAAAAAAGACATGCACGTGTTAGCCCAACCATCAAGGCACACTTTCTAACAAATAAACATGAAAAAAAATCAATACTATAAGGCAATTCCTTACTCCGTAGTAAATTTTTACAAATATTGAAAAAAAACAGAAATTGGTAACCGCAGGAAAATACGCCACATACCAATATCTACGGCGTATCTGACAAAAACAAAGTCACGCATGGGTAGCCAGATCATCTAGCCACACTTTGCAACACTAAAAAAGCAAAAGTTTTGCGACACTATTTGGCAATTTCTTACGGAAAAATGACTTGGACAAAAAATGCAAAAAACTGAAAAAGGGGCACTCGCGGTAAAATGCTCCTCGTGGTGATGAACGGCATTTCAACTAAAAAAAAAAAACCTGCACGTGGTAGCCAAACCATTCACCAAGACTTTCCACAACTGATAACCTATACAAGTTGCACCATTCTACGACAATTTCATAATACGTAATAACTTTGATAATTATGCAACTTACCTTATAAGGGTAAACTCGGTTGCGCTCGACCCCGACGTGTCTCAGAAATCTGGGAAGGAGTAGAGCTACAGCGAAGCACATCTGGACACTACTAGAGCGTGTGGGCAAGTGACCGACTGCAGGTCGATCACCCACAAATTCAGTCACGGGGGTGAGTCACGCGATAAAAACCTATTTGTTATGACGCTCGGGGTCGCGGACGACCCACCGTACCGTTCCAGGGTTATCCAGTATATTAAAATTCTTTATAATGGTGTGAGCTACACCTAAATTTTCCCCTTGGAAATATGATGGTTATTCTAGAATAAGATTTAACCTTAATTTTATTATCTGGAAGGTTACAGCAATTGGCTGGGCAGGAAATACAAGTATGTGTCTTTCCTTCTTTCCTTTCTAGCTTAGTTATTTTAAGCTACATATATATTAACATTAGTTATCCAGTGATATGTTTTTCACTTGATACTCATGGAATTTCTTCTCTTTACAGGAGGACCATCCGAAGTGCGGGAGCATGTTCGGCAACATCTGCAGCAAAAACTTCTGTGGACATGAGTTGTGCAGGAGGCACGCAGCATGCGCATTCTACAAAGGTGATCTCCGGTATTGGGACCCTCAGGTATGTACTATTTGCACTAACCAGATTACTGAGGCATTTAACGCCCCTAAGTCGGCGGAGTCAATGGACGCAGCTAAGGAAAAGCTTCGAATCTGGGTGAGGGGCTTCCAGAAGAATACTTCTGGCCCCTATCTTCCAAGCGAGACGATGAGGGCTTACCTTTTTCCTAAGGCATCGGCGGATGCAGTGATTCCTCAGCCTCATGCGGAGATACTACTAGTTCAGATTCCGGTTGATTCTGAAGTCTCGAACGCCCTACAAGACATCCAACTGGGTGATAGGATGTCTGAGGTGTCTGAGTACACTGAAAAGGACCTTATGGCAGAAGATCAAGAAGAGGAGCTGACCCAGGCGCCGGATACTGAGGAGGAAGAAATCGACGAGGGGTTGGTTACATTGGTTCAGGCCCCTGAACCTGTTCCCTCAACATCGTCTGCTATCCCAGATGATCTGGGAAGGACTCTCTCTTCCATCGTTGAAATGATTCAACAGATGCAGAAGAAGAACGATGAAAAGGAAGCTGCAATGAAGTTGGAGATGCGGAGACTTGCAGCATAACGTGGGCCCCAGAAGAAGCTCAACATGAAGGATCTTCCTTTGTGCACGGATGCTAATCCTTGGAGGTATGCCGAGCACATGCCTATGACAACTGGGAAGATTGTCATATCAGAGAAGTTGGGTTCAATTACCTTTGAAGAAGTGGAATTCTGGCCCAACAAGGAGTCTTACCCGGACTGCTATGTCCATCTTAGGAAGGAGCCAGCCTCAAAAGAAGAGACGGAGCCAAAGGAGGTCATAGTTTTTTACCATAGTAAAGCACAGGCTTTACTAACGAGCTCAATGAAAGAGAGGGGCTTCACAAACTCAAAGGTACCTGCTTTGAGTAAGAAGCATCCTTCCGTTGTGGCTTCTCCTACCAGACCCTTTCCCTTTATGGAGAAGGGATTTAAGGCTGCCTTGAAGGCAGTTGAGGCAGGGAAACCATGTCCCTCCTTGGAAGAATGTAAGCCTCTGTCCCTGACCTTACCCATGGACCAGAAAGACTGGAAGGACGCCCTTCTTACCTTCTCAGTCGGGAAGTTGGAGGCTGATATTGCCGGACGTCACTTCGGTGAAGACCTTCCACAGCTGTCAGATTTTCTCTTGCGCAGGGAGCAAGAGACAAAAGAGAAACTTGCTGCATCGATGTCATTACAAACGACTCTGGAAACGATGGCAAGTGACCCCAAAATCCAAGATATGTTTATGGTAGTGGCCAAAACCCATATGGCCACAGTAGCAAGACCTCTATAGTTTCATCAAAGCTAGGAGAACTTGTAGAGAGTTCATGTTCGCCTCGGCTGCAGTGAGGCACGAACTGAGGAAACTGATCTTCTCTTGTATATGGGGTAAAGACTTCTTCCCTAACGAAGAGGTCAAAGAGGTAGTGGATAAGGCCGCCACAGAGAATAGAAACCTTCTCCAGAAGTGGGGCCTAACTCTTAATAGAAAGTCTTCCCCGGATGAGGGTCCCCAACTTAAAAGGAAGACTAAGAAACCTAGGCTATCTTCTCGGCCAGCCAAACCTTATAGACAGCAGCAGCAACCACTTCCCATGACCGCAGTGCCTCAGATGGTGGCACAAACCTCAACCACGTACCAGTTGGTATCTCAAGCCATGACAACTCAGTCACCGGCGTTTAACCCAGCATTCGAAAGACAGACAACTACCTTTTGCCCAAGAGCTAGAGGAACAGCCAGAGGTTCATCTAGACGCCCTTCAAGAGGAAGGGGGTTCAGGGGAGGACGCAGTCAAGGAGGCAAGGCCTCAGGTCAACAACAGCAGAAGGGAAATACTTCCGGTAGGAGGGAGACTTCATCTTTTTCAGGATCACTGGACCTTCGATCCCTGGGCCCACGTCCTAATCAAGAATGGACTGGGTTGAAGCTGGTACAGCACTCCACCTCCGTTCCCACAATTCTTCCAACACTCTACCCCCGTTCTGGAAGAATATATTCGAGAACTCTTGGAGAAAAGAGTAATTCGAAGGGTAAAGTCCATCAAGTTCCAAGGAAGGCTGTTTTGTGTTCCAAAGAAGGACTCAGAAAAACTCAGAGTCATTCTGGACTTGTCGCCACTCAACAAGTTCATAGTAAACTACAAGTTCAGGATGTTGACACTTCAACACATAAGGACCTTACTACCCAAACGGGCATTCACCGTCTCTATAGACTTTTCAGACGCTTATTGGCATATTCCAATCAGTCATCACCTCTCCTCCTACCTAGGGTTCAAGCTACAACGAAGACTCTATGCCTTCAGAGCCATGCCATTCGGGCTAAACATAGCCCCAAGGATTTTCATGAAGCTTGCGAACGCAGCTCTCCAGCAATTACGCCTAAAGGGAATCCAAGTAGTGGCCTACTTGGACGACTGGCTGGTATGGGCAGCATCCAGGACAGAATGGTTGCAAGCTTCCCAACAGGTGATCCAATTCCTGGAACATCTAGGATTCCAGATCAACAGAAAAAAGTCTCGACTTTCTCCATCTCAAAAGTTTCAGTGGTTGGGAATCCACTGGGACTTACTGTCACACCAACTTTCCATCCCTGTAAAGAAGAGGAAAGAAATAGCAGGTTCTGTCAAGAGACTACTAGAATCCATAAGGATATCAAGACACGAACAGGATAGAGTGCTGGGCTCTCTTCAGTTTGCCTCAGTAACAGACCCTGTGCCAAGAGTACAGATAAAGGATGCAACCGGAGTTTGGAGAAAATATGCATCAAACGTGCGAAGAGATTTGATAAGACCAATACCGACTCGTCTACGAACGCTTCTCAAGCCGTGGTCCAAAGCCGAGCAACTGAAGAAATCGGTACTTCTTCAGCCACCTCCCCCCTCAATGACTATTCATACAGACGCTTCGAAGGAAGGATGGGGAGGTCATTCTCACCAGAAGAAAGTCTACGGAACTTGGTCCAACCTATTTAAGAAGTTTCATATAAACTTTCTGGAAGCCATGGCAGTACTTCTTACATTGAAGAGAGTTTCTCCTCGCCATTCGATCCCCATAAGATTGGTACTAGACAGCGAGGTGATAGTGAGATACCTGAATTGACAAGGATCGAGGTCACCTCAAATCAACCAAGTGATGTTGGCCATCTTCCGGCTAGCAGAAAAGAAGAGATGGCACTTGTCAGCAGTTCACCTTCAAGGGGTCCGCAATGTGACGGCGGACGCTCTATCCAGGCTCACGCCGATAGAGTCAGAATGGTCCCTGGACGCAGGATCATTCTCTTTCATCTCGAGTCAAGTCCTGGAACTGCAGAAAGACCTCTTTGCGACAAAGGACAAGAAGAAGTTACATCTTTACCTGTCCCCGTACGAGGATCCTTTAGCGGAAGCAGTGGACGCTATGTCCCTCGACTGGAACAGATGGTCCAGGATTTACCTGTTGCCTCCGCACAATCTTCTACTGAGGGTCCTCGACAAACTGAGATCTTTCAAGGGGAAAGCGACAATAGTGGCTCACAAGTGGCCGAACAGCGTTTGGTTCCCTCTGGCATTAGAACTATAGCTGAAGTTTCTACCGCTACCGGATCCAGTTTTGACTCAGCGAGTTCAGAAGTCGACTGTCTTCGCTTCATCACAGAAAACCCGGAACCTGCAGCTCATGATTTTCTCTTCCCAGCGGTGAGAAAAAGATTCGGGATATCGAAAGACAGTATAGACTTTTTAGAGTAATATAAGTCCAAATCTACCAGAAGACAATATGAGTCATCATGGAGGAAGAGGGTGTCCTTTGTCAAGGCCAAGAATCCACAAAAGATCTCGACAGACCTCTGCTTATTATTCTTCATCCACCTCCATGGTTTAGCAGCCAACACAATATCAACGTGTAAGTCTGCCTTGACAAGACCTATTCTATATGCCTTCCAGGTCGACCTCTCTAGTGACATTTTTAACAAAATTCTGAAGCCCTGTGCTAGGCTCAGACCATCAGCACCTCCAAAACCCATTTCATGGTCTCTGGATAAGGTTCTTCATTTTGCTTCAATGATGAATAATGAAGAGTGTGGTTTAAAGGATTTGACCCAAAAAGTTATATTTCTGTTTGCACTCGCTTTGGGGGCTAGAGTTAGTGAAATAGTAGCCCTCTCGAGAGAGGAAGGTCATGTTCAGTTCTTAGATGGGGGAGAACTGAACCTTTTTCCTGACCCAACGTTTCTTGCCAAGAATGAGCTACCCACCAATAGGTGGGGTCCCTGGAGAATTTGCCCTCTGAAGGAATATGCATCTCTATGTCCAGTGGAGTGCCTAAAGGTCTATCTTCGTAGAACTTCAGACTTTAGGGGAGGACAGCTGTTTAGGGGAGAAACATCAGGCTCAAATTTATCTCTGAGGCAACTAAGGGCGAAAATCACTTATTTTATTTGCAGAGCAGATCCAGATAGTACACCCGCAGGTCATGATCCGAGAAAAGTTGCCTCTTCCATAAATTTCTTTAATAATATGGATTTCGAACACCTTCGCCCATACACTGGCTGGAAGTCATCCAGAGTATTCTTTAGACACTATACGAAGCAAGTGGAGCAACTGAAGAGGTCTGTGGTAGCAGTAGGTAGTGTTGTTAACCTGCTGTTTAATTCCGCAAGGAACAGTGAAATTAATTGGGACGATTAATTCAAGGGTGGGTGTGTAGTCACGGACTGTTTCTACAGGCTAAGCGTTAGGCCACTAAGGTGTCCTTATCAACTCTTCAATAAACAAAGGTGAACCAAGCATAAGTGCAGACACGTGTGCCAAGCGTTTCTGACGCTAGTGTGATTGAGTAATAAGACAGACTATAATAATAATATTAATATTTTGATATTAAAAGTGGCGCATATATGTTTCCTTTTCAGATGAAACAATATTTTCTGTTTTACTGTGATCCTTATGCTTATTTATTTGTTCATCCACATCTTATAATTTTATAATTGTCGATTAACCTATATATTTTTATTGATAGTCAATAAACTAGTTCTTTGTGAACCTTGCGTCTTATTCACCTATGTCATTTTACTAGAAAATGTATTAGCATTATTTTTAAAACTATGGATAATTTTAATATGAATAGTCCTAAAAGATTGTTCCTTGCTACAAGCAAATATTCATTAATTTATGCTTTCCCCAAGAAGGAAAGACTTCATACCCTATAGGGATGGTGGTGGATATGCAAAATTTATCCCTACACGGATATAAACCTTTGTCCAATCCAGTGGTAAGAACAGGCACACCGGGGGACTTGTCGGTATTTCATACTGACATTGGTGGTTCTTATACAAACTTTGCTTTATAACATATAGGGTGAGACCACTATACTGGCTTGTCTGTTAGTCTTCCATAGGTATATGTACTCCTTGAGACTTTTTCCAGAGTCTAGTATGACTCTTCCCTGTAGGGGGCAGGAAGCACTAACATGGTTTATGCTTAGATGAAAGGATGTATGACGGTAACATCATAGGTCTCTAGGTCTATGTTGACCAGAAAATACTTTCTTGAGAGTACGGCACGATTTGAGAATCCACAGATACAGAAATGCTCTGGTATACTTCCATCAGGACAACATGGCCTGAGCCCAAAAAACGGATTTTGAGCGAAGCGAAAAATTTATTTTTGGGTGAGATAGCCATGTCGTCCTGATGGACCCGCCCTTCCTTTTTATAAAAAGGGCTATAGGACCCATCCCTATAATGCAGTATCTGTAGCACCTCGTGTATCGCTACAGGGAATGAAGATGGCGCCGTCGGCGGCATTGTGTACACACTCGAAGTGGGATAGGAGAGGTACCTTATTAACGGCTCTCCTTTCATTCTCGTTTTTCGTTTTCTTGTCACTTTGACCCCTCGAAGTGTTAATTCTATTCGGGGTGAAGATAGGTATGTGGCGTGTCAAGAATACGTCCTCTGATATTACGCGATATCCCATGTTAAGTTTATTTAGGGATATTCGCTCCGGGAGTTAGTAAATTCTCTGGGAATATCACCGTAGTCAAATATTCCCTAGGAAGCTACCCTAAAGGAACTTCCATCAGGACGACATGGCTATCTCACCCAAAAATAGATTTTTCTCTTCGCTCAAAATTCGTTTAGTAGGCTACTCTCAAGAAAACATCTATTCGGTAACTAATTTAGACCTAAGAAATCATATTTGTAAACATTATAGTAGGTATACTGTATTCAGCAGTAATCTAGGCTAAGTGATATATAATCCGGTTTGAACGACCAAAAATTCAAGTATGCTTCCAGTGGTGCTTGCTATCACCCTGTAATGAATCAGTCTAGAACCATTCACAAGTTACAGAACATAGGACTAAAGTTTCTTCCATTAGGCCTAACTGACATTGGGCTATTGAAGTTAGGATACTCTAGTTTAGAAATATCTATCCTAGACAATACCTAGGAACTGTAAGGGTTTCAGAGATAAACTAAGTGTAATTTGAGAACTAATAACTTACTCCCACTGGTAACTAACTCAACATACTAGGCTCATGTAAGCCTAGGAAAACAACCATCTGATGAATATCGTAACTTGACTTGGGGAAGATACTATCTAGGAGGTTGAAATTAAATGCAGTTTATAGAATTCATAATGAAAATATAATTGAAGTTAGATAGCAAAATATATATCCCTTAGTTGATCTGTTAATCTTAATGAACACAAAGTATTTAACACTTGTTTGGTTTCTAAGAAAAAATTATAAACTGAAAATGCCAGTTACACAGAATTGAGAGTACACATTAAAGAACTTGTTGGTGCTTTCAAACAAAACAGCTATAAACTTGACACCAACGAGGTAATGTGATCTGAAATTAATATACTACAGGCTACAAATGTGATTTCTACAGTTTATAGGTCTTGGAGATGGAATGAACTAAGTTTTACTAAAAAAATAGTCTTACAAAAAATAGAAATTATCAGTATATGAGTGTTTATGCATATATTTATTAAAGTTGGCATGCATGTGTTAGTGGCCGTATATATGTATATATTTCTAGATATACAGAGATATGAAAACAAAGGGACGTTAGGAATTACATGGAGATTACAGGGAAGAGGATCCCGCGGCAAATTGAAACATAAGGTTCCGTATACGGGTGGCCACATTGGAAGAACGAGAAGCCTCCAACCACTGCAGTTGCCGCCAAGCTATGTAACATGTTTTAAAAAACCGCGACGGTTTCGAGCGTCTTCACCAAAGATTACACCATTTTTCATCAGCTCCTGAAGGGGCAGTATTCAGTTGCTCATTTCCAGCCATGGCTAATCAACAATTTAGTGGGGAGGTGTTTCGGAGAGCGAAAAAAAGTGTTAAATAAATGGAAGATATGGTAATAAACTGCAAATGGATGGTAATAAATTAGTGGGTAGGCCTAAGTCTTTTCCGTTGTTTGTAATCTATTCAATCACCATTTAATTACTTATGGGCATATATATATATATATATATATATATATATATATATATATATATATATATATATATATATATATATATATATATATATATATATATAAAACACATAAATATATATATATATATATATATATATATATATATATATATATATATATATATTTATATATATTTTTGGGCTCAGACCATGTCGTCCTGATGGAAGTTCCTAAAAGGTAGCTTCCTAGGGTATATTTGACTACAGTGATATTCCCAGAGAATTTCACCTTAAGGTATCCAGAATTCTAACTCCCGTAGCGAATATCCCTAAATAATGTCACAGGGATATCGCATAATATCAGAGGACGTATTCTTGAAACGTCAAATAGCTATCTTCACCACGAACAGTATTAACGCTTCGTGGGGTTACAGTGACAAGAATCTGAAACGAGAATGAAAAGAGAGCCGCTCATAAGGCATCTCTCCTATTCCGTTTCCAGTGTGTATCTGATGAAGGCGGTAGCGCCCTCTTTATTCCTTTTCGTGTAGCTCTACTACTCGGTGTTTTCCCTTGTGTTCTCTCGTTATTTTGGATTTAATTCAACACTTTGATGACTTCTCCGGCCTCTTTTGCCTCTGGAAAGTTGAGTATTATCTTTACTATTTATATATGTAAGCTCTTGTCGTTGTGAATGAAATCAAAAGTGATATTAACGTAAACAAGAGCTGTTGCCTACCGCAGGCATCCTGGATGCTATCGCTCGCTATTTATGGGTCATTTAGTTAGCTAGAACGACGTTCCCAGTTTGTTATGCTTTAATAATCTAGCCATTTAGCTCCTCTAGGAATGCTTATATTATACCGTCAGTTTTAGTTCGGTGAATTAGGTAACCGATCTTGCCCTTCGCGAGGCTTAGTAGCCTAGTACTTTCATGCATGAAATAAGTTTTCCGAGTGTTATGTTATTGAAGCTATGGGCAAATATTTTATACATGTAAGATATTGTTGAATGTTCTTTCCAAGATTGTATACGAGAGAGTTTCGGTGAATTAGGTAATCGATTCTCATCACACCTAGGTTAGTAACCTATACTCTATTTTTTATAGCGGTGCATATTTGCACTTACTCACAGGGGTGCCCTTTTAGCTCGGAAAAGTTCCTGATACCTGATTGGTCGGAAGTATTTTTGTCCGAACACCTTCATTATTCTCGAATGATTACCAAGTAATGTGAATCGAAACTTATTTATTAACCTATATTTCTCCATCAGATATATGTCTTGTCAATAAACAATGTTAAAGAATAAATATATTGGAAAGAATCGTCTTGGTAAGTCTAAATTTAATAACACAATCCGCCGAAGTCAACGACAGCAGCTTGTTTTCGGATGCACGCTTTGTAATTTTGTAATCTTTCACATATTTTAACACAAATTGGGATAAATTACACTCAGCATAAGTTAAACATGTTATTATAAACTTTCTTTGAATACCAGAATTTACCAAAAACATGGAATTAATAAAACCCGATATTTGTGAAAACTTATGGGGAGGTAAAAGAGCAGCCTATAGCGGCCTGGCGGGAAAACGATCCCTTCTGGCTCGTAGACGTAGTTTTTTTTTTCTTACGTAATATAGTTCGGCCTATTCCTTTCAGTTTAAATAGTCTTGCATTGTCTCTCTTAGTATTTTCCCACATTCCTGTTCCTCACCTAATATCTATCTATTTTCCCCGATATTCCTACTTTCATATATGGGATATCCCCACTACGGTTCCTTATTTCTTATCCTCTGTCGAAAGTGATGGCTTGAAGGGAAGCGTGTGCTAGTCTCATTAAAATAGTGAAAAGGCGGGATTAAAAAAATGCTATGTTTAATATCAGGTTTACAGAATAGGTTATACTTGCTACACAGCATAAAATTTATGTTGTTATTATTATTTACATACTGACGTAAGGTACAAAACAGAAGGAATCGTAGTGCGGATATCACATAGGCCTATATGAAAGAAGGGATATCGGGGAAAATAGATAGATATTAGGTGAGGAACAGGAATGTGGGAAAATACTAAGCAAAATAATACGAAGAGCAATGATTAAACTGAAAGGAATAGGCCGAACTATATTACGAAAGAAAAGAGAAACTGCGTCTACGAGTCAGAAGGGATCGTTTTTCCGCCAGGCCGCTACAGGCTGTTCTTTCACCTCCCTATAAGTTTTCACAAATATTGGGTTTTATTAATTCCATGTTTTTGGTAAGTTCTGGTATTCAAAGAAAGTTTATAATAACATGTTTAACTTATGCTGAGTGTAATTTATCCCAATTTGTGTTAAAATATGTGAAAATTTACAAAATTACAAAGCGTGCATCCGAAAACAAGCTGCTGTCGTTGACTTCGGCGAATTGTGTTATTAAATTTAGACTTACCAAGACGATTCTTTATAATATATTTATTCTTTAACATTGTTTATTGACAAAACATATATATGATGGAGAAATATAGGTTAATAAATAAGTTTTGATTCACATTACTTGGTAATCATTCGAGAACAATGAAGGTGTTCGGACAAAAATACTTCCGACCAATCAGGTATCAGGAACCTTTACGAGCTAAAAGGGCACCCCTGTGACTCGGTGCAAATATGCACCGCTATAAAAAATAGACTATAGGTACAGTAGTATACTTTCGCACATCCCCAATTGTTCTTCTCTCCTCCGGAGGCTTAGTTCAATCCCTCTCTCCCTCTGTAAGCCTTTGGCTTAATCCTAGTGGTTCTATCTGTATAATAATTCAGATATAACTATTCAAGGATATGTCTGTCCTGACCTGATAACCAGAGTGACTGGTTTTTTGGGTTAGGGCAGAACATCAGAGTTTCTAGTCTGTGGTCTGCTTCTTCCTAGCATAGAGAATGAGTCTCCTTTGCAGTTATGGGCAGACACAGGAAGCTTTGCTTCCCTAGTCCACGTCAGAAGGATTCTGTAAGAGTTGATTCCTTCCTCTAGTGGCCTAGCAGACTGTCCTGTGTTGTTTTTCTCGGGCTGGAGAATGAGTTTTCTCTGTTGCCCGGCAAAATAAACGGATTTTGAGCGAAGCGAAAAATCTATTTTTGGGTGAAAGAGCCATGTCGTCCTGATGGAAGTTCCTTCATTAGTAGCTTCCTAAGTATATGTGACTACAGTGATATATCCCAGAGAATCTACCGAAGGTATCCAGAATTCTAACTCCTGGAGCGAGTATCCCTTAAATTTCTTCAAGGGATATCGCGTAAGGACGTAACTTGACACATCTCATAGCTATTTACACCCCAAATAGCCTTTCACTTCGAGAGAAAAAGTGGCAAGAAAATAAGAGTCGTTCAAGAGGTAAAACTGTTCGACTCTCCTAAAGTACTGTCAATAGTTCGGCCATCCGCCGCATCACGACGCCACCAAACTATTTCCCGTAGCTTTGTAAGTTTTACAGAAACAGTACCAAAAGGGAGGGATTAACATCCTTTTACTAAAGGAGGGTGGGTCCATCAGGACGACATGGCTCTTTCACACAAAAATAGATTTTTCGCTTCGCTCAAAATCCGATTTTTGGGCTTCGGCCATACCATGCTGATGGAAGTTTACCAGAGCAATAATGTAATAGTGCCTTTATCTCGAATTGACTATTTTCTAACCGGTCGTCACGACCAAAGACACTTGATGTTACCGTAATACATCAATTAACTGAGCATACCATATGCCAGCCCTTCCTGTCCCCTACAGGGAAGAGTCTGTATAGACTCTAGGAAAAAAACCCGAGATTGTGAGTTCAAAGAACAACAAGCAAGCAGAAAGTATATCGTGTCGTATATACGTAAAGCGTAGTTTGTACTAGAGTTTTGAATAGAGTACTGTACCTCCCAGGTCTGGATCAGTTTATTTTCACGTAGGAAACGTAATACAGTAGACAAACATAGCACAACCAAACTTACCTGATTGCATGGTAAGGGAAACTCTGTCCCACATGGTCCATAAGAGGATCAAAAAATACTCTGAATATAATGTATAATCTTAAGGCGAGAGAGACGCAAAGATTCCTTCTATAGTTTATTTACAAGAAACACAGAAGTCATGATTAAGCAAAATGTTTATGCTAAACATAGACATAACAAGCATAACAGTAATAACAAGGTAAAAAGTTTTATCTGAGAGAGAAAACAATGCCACTCCGTGAAATTAGGAAATTTCAATATATACGTTATTACTAAAAGACATTAAGCATAAATATGCTGGCACACATGTAAAAGAATTATGCTTCTAAGTTCACTTAACTATGGAAGACAGTTTATAATGTTTTATGTCAACACTAAAAATCATCATGATATACCCAAGTCTATCATGCACACCCTTCACTAACAGTCCCAATTAGTGCACTGTCCTTCGCAGTAATCAAACTACAGGGTTCATTACACTGCCTGCAGCCACCACATGAAATTTGATTTCTTGCAATTGCTTCGCATAGTGCTTAAAAAAGACTCTGGAAGACTTCCAACCAGTATAAGCACGTAGGTTATCAAACGACATAGTTTGAAAGAAGTTAAGAGACGAGGCAACCTTCCTCGGATCATGACCTGCGGGTGTACTGTCAGGATCCGCTCTGCGAATAAAGTAAGTGATTTTCGCCCTTATCTGTTTCAAGGATAACGTTGAACCCGAAGTTTCTCCCCTAAAAAGCTGGCCTCCCCCAAAGTCTGAAGTTCTATAAAGATAGACCTTTAGGCATTCCACTGGACAGAGGGATGCTTCTTCCTTCAGAGGACAGATTCTCCATGGACCCCATCTTTTAGTGGGTAGCTCATTCTTGGCGAGAAAAGTCGGATCCGGAAAGAGATTTAGTTCTCCGTTCGGTGTAAACTGAATGTGACCCTCATCCCTCGAGAGGGCTACTATTTCACTGACTCTGGCTCCTGAGGCTAGTGCAAATAGAAAAATCACTTTCTGAGTCAAGTCTTTCAGCGAGCAATCTTCATTGTTCAAGGTAGAGGCCAGATGAAGAACCTTATCCAAAGACCATGAAATAGGCTTTGGAGGAGCTACAGGCCGAAGTTTTGCGCAGGCTTTCGGAATCTTGTTGAAGATTTCGCTTGAAAAATCCACTTGGAAGGCATATAGAATCGGTCTAGCTAAGGCAGATTTACACGTAGTGATCGTATTAGCCGCTAGTCCTTGTTCGTGAAGATGGATGAAAAAGGACTGGCAGAAATCCGTAGAAATCTCTTGAGGTTTCTTCGCCTTAACAAAGGCCACCCATTTTTTCCAGGAAGATTCGTATTGTCTTCTTATTGACTTTGACTTATATTCTTCTAAGAAATTAATGCTGTCTTCGGAAATCCCAAACCTCTTCTTGACCGCTAAGGCGAGAAAATCATGAGATGAAGGTTCTTGGTTTTCTCTGATGAAGCGTAGACAGTCGATTTCTGTACTAGCTGAGTCAGAACTGGTTCCGGCAACGGGATCAGCTTCAGGCGTAGTTCTGTTATCAATGGAAACCAGACACTGCCTGGCCACTTGTGGGCCACTATCGCTGCCCTCCCGCGAAAGGATCTAAATTTGTCGAGGGCTTTCAACAACAGGTTGGTTGGTGGGAACAGGTAAAGCATGGACCATCTGTTCCAATCTAGAGACATCGCGTCCGTCGCTTCCGCTAGAGGATCCTCGTACGGGGCTACGTACCGGGCTAACTTCTTGTTGTCGCTCGTTGCGAAGAGATCTACTTGCAATCCTGGGACTTTGCTCAATATGAAGGAGAATGATCCTGCGTCTAGGGACCATTCGGACTCTATCGGGTCGAACCTGGATAGAGCGTCCGCCGTCACATTGCGGAATCCTTGAAGGTGGACTGCTGATAAGTGCCATCTCATCTTCTTGGACAGATGAAGAATGGCTATTATCACCTGATTCAACTGAGGAGATCTTGAACCTTGACGATTTATGCATCTCATTACTACTTCGCTGTCTAGGACCAGGCGAATGTGGATTGATCGGTGAAGTTTCAGTCTCTTCAGAGAAAGAAACACTGCCATGGCTTCCAGATAGTTGATGTGGAAGGTCTTGAACAGGGGAGACCACGTTCCTTGCACTTTCCGAAGATGAGAATGACCCCCCCATCCTTCCTTCGAAGCATCCGTGTAGACGGTGACTGTAGGAGGAGGTGGTTGCAAGGATACTTTTCTTCTTAAGTTCTTTGTCTCCGACCATGGCTCGAGAATCGATCGCAAACGATTTGGTAACGGTCTTAGTAGATTTCTACGATCGTTGTAAACGTATTTTCTCTAGATCCCTGAGGCATTTTTTAATTGTGCTCTCAAAAGTGGGTCCGTTAAAGAGGCAAACTGGAGAGACCCCAACACTCTCTCCTGTTGTCTTCTTGAAATCTTTCGTGACCGAAGCAAATTTTTGACGGCCCCTGCAATCTCCTTTCTCTTTGCCTTTGGCAAGGAGAGGCAATGTGACTGTAAGTCCCAGTGGATTCCCAACCACTGGAACTTTGGAGCTGGAGACAGCCGAGACTTTTTCAAGTTGATCTTGAATCCTAGGTACTCTAGGAATTGGATCACTTTTCTGGAGGCTTGCAAGCATTCTTCTTTGGATGCTGCCCACACCAGCCAGTCGTCCAGGTAGGCCATCACCTGAACCCCTTTTAGGCGTAGTTGTCGAACAACTGCATTTGCAAGCTTTGTGAATATTCTTGGGGCAATATTCAAACCGAAAGGCATGGCTCTGAAAATGAGTTTTCTTTTCTGGAGCTTGAATCCTAGGTAGGGGGAAACTTGGCGGTTGATTGGCACATGCCAGTATGCGTCCGTCATGTCTATGGAGACTGTGAATGCCCTTTTGGGCAGAAGGGTCCGTATGTGCTGAAGCGTCAACATTCCGAACTTGTAGTTCACAATGGACCTGTTGAGTGGTGATAAGTCCAGAAAGACTCTGAGCTTTTCCGAATCCTTCTTCGGAACACAGAATAGCCTTCCTTGGAATTTGATGGACTTTGCTTTCTTTATTACCCTCTTGTTCAATAGTTCCTGAACGTATTCTTCCAGAACTGGGGTTGAAGGCTGGAAGAATTGAGGAAAGCTTGGTAAAGATGAGGTCCAACCCCATCCTAGTCCTATCTTGATCAGGCTGTGGGCCCAAGGATCGAAGGTCCACCGATCCTGAGAATGTAACAGTCTCCCTCCTACCGGCAGCATCACACTTTGAGTGCTGGGTGGAAGACTTTCCACTTTGGCCACGACCACCTTTGTTGCCTCTTCCTCTGAAGGGGCGTCTAGAGGAGCCTCGAAAGGATCCCCTAAACTTTGGCTTAGAAGAAGCCGACTGCCTTTCATACACTGGGGTGAAAACTGGAGACTGAGTCGCCAGTGTTTGGGGCACCAGTTGAAAGGTGGTGGTAGGTTGTGCCACCGTCTGGGACACCGTGGCCATGGGAAGCTGTTGCTGTCTTGGCTGAGAGGACATGCGAGGCCGCTTCGACTTGTTCTTCGGCTGGGGACCCCTGTCAGTGAAAGACTTTCTCTTGGAGGACAAGCCCCATTTAGAGAGGAGATTCCTATTCTCCGAAGCAGCCTTGTCGACGACCTCCTTCACCACATCACTAGGAAAGAGGTCTTTTCCCCAGATATTAGAAGCTATCAGCTTCCTCGGTTCGTGTTTCACAGAGGCAGAAGCAAACACGAACTCCCGACAAGCCGTCCTGGCTCTGATAAAGTTGTATAGGTCTTTTGTAACCGTAGCCAAGTGCGCCTTGGCAAAGACCATATACATATCTGGAGAATCCGGGATGCTAGCCATCGTTTCTAGCCCCGTTTGTAAAGACATGGACGCTGCCAAGCGCTCCTTTGTCTCATGATCTGTCTTCAAGAGAAACTCGTTGAACTGACGTCCAGCGATATCGGCCTCCAGCTTACCGACTGAGAAGGTAACGTGAACGTCCTTCCAGTCCTTATCATCTGAAGGAAAAGCGAGGGAGAAAGGCTTGCTTTCTTCCAGTGTGGGGCAGGGCTTTCCTGCCCTCACAGCCTTCAGAGCTGCTTTAAACCCTTTATCCATAAAGGGAAAAGCACGTTAAGGGTCAGCAATAAACGATGGATGTTTCTTGCTTAATGCCGGCACCTTTGAGCAAGTGAATGCCCTCTCCTTTAGCTTTGTGGAAAACAAAGCCTGTGCTTTAGCGAGCTCAAGGACAATTACTTCCTTGGGCTCCGTCTCTTCTTTGGATGCCGGTTCAGTTCTGAGCTAGACATAGCAATCTGGGTAGGATGCCCTGCTGGGCCAGAACTCTACCTCCTCCACTGGGACGGTACCCAGTTTCTCCGAAAAGAAAATCTTGCCTGCTGACATAGGCATGTGCTCCGCGTACCTCCACGAGTTAACATCGGAGAACACAGGGAGGTCCTTCACATTTAGTTTCTTCGGGGCTAAGCGCGAGGAAACCAATTGCTCGATCTCTGATCGGAAAGTAGTCTCTTTCTCTGACGACTTCTTCTGCAAGTCGTACACCATCGACATCAGAGATTGCAAGGTGGTCGTAAGCGCCTCCAGATGAGGCGGTTGCGAAGAGGTTGATGGAGCTGGTTTCACCACAGCCGCTGAAGAAACCGATACCGCTTCAGCATTCTCAACCTCGTTAGAAGGAGGAACAACTGCCTCCTGTTCTAACTCTTCTACGAGGAGATTCTTCTCAGTCTCCTCGAAAACGACAGACATATTGTCGTCCAGGTGGACGCTCTCCAAAGCATCCGCCACGTCAGGGTCTCCAGGTTTCTGAACCGGGAGTTGCACCAAGGGGATTGCAGGTTTAGTCTGGGGAATGACGGCCTCGTCACGAGCCCCGGGGAAGAGACAGTCCCTCATCCTAGCATTAGGAAGGTATGGGCCCAAGGAATTCTTTTGAAAACCTCTAACCCATTTCCGCAGCGTAATCCTAGTTCTAGACTCCGCAGACTTTTGATCATCAAAAGCCTCCTTAACCTACTTGTCACACACGTACAAGCCTCTGGGTCCCAGTACTTGAGGGCCCCTTTGGTGACAGAACAGCGGGTGTGAGACCTACACACGCCATGTCCGTAGAAGTCCTTGCTGCGGACCCTACAAAAGTTGTTCCCGCACTCGGGATGCTCCTCCTGTAAAGAAAAGAAAAGCGAATGAGTTTTCTGTGAAATTCCCAAATTTCAACATAATACATTTATTATATTTAGCTTGGATAGGGTAAGCTATAGTAGGAAAGACACCCACATGTTTCCCATCCAGCCATTTGCCATGACCCCTTCCTGTATTGAACCATGAAATTCACAAGGAATTAAATAACAGAGGGAATATCCAAGATATATAGTGTCTACTTGACACAACCTCTTATAATATTCAAAACAGTGGATAATTTTAATGGATATAACCATTAAAATAAGAGAGAATCCTCTCTCTATGATGGTCTCACAAATGGCTACACAAGAACCACTTGTAGGTTGGAAAAAATTTTATCATATTTTTCTGGATACAGCAGTTGCCGGCGGCAGTATGCCGCCGACACTGCCGGCCCTGCTGACATTGCCGGCCCTGCCGACACTGCCGGCCTTGCCGACACTGCAGATCCCGCCGACACTGCCGGCCTCGCCGACACTGCCGGCCCCGCCGACTCTGCCGGCCCCGCCGACACTGCCGGCCCCACCGACGTCGTCGGTATGTAGGGCCAGTCGGTAAATGCTGGCAACTACCGTAAATAGAAATAAAGTGTCGACCTGGCGACATTGTCGGCATGATGGGCTAGTCAGCATATGCCAGCAGGCCGGCATCTGCCGGGCCTGCTAGCCACAGCTGGCTACACTATGGGTGGAAGGCATTGGCCAGTTACCAACAAGCTACTCAGTTGCCGGCAGGCAGGCCTACCCACTCACCAAAGGCATCGAGCAACGATGTCCGAGGTAAGAGGAACAGCGAACTGTTAGCCTAGCCAACCCAAATTGTCGGCAGAATAACTGCCGACTACAGCCCATGATAGAAAGAAAGAGAGAAAGATAAGGAAAGAAGACGGCAAAGAATCAGCTATGACGTTTACATCCTGAAAGAGTGTGCCAGTGGAAGAGGGAAATCAATTCGGGCTTCCACTCAACCATATCCCATCTTAAGGGATATGGAAGGCAGTCCAAGGGAGGACTCTAAGGAACACTCAAAGATATGAGGTTATCTGTCAGTAACCTAACCAGGCACTGACAGAGAAACTCATGCCAGGTCTACAGACGTCCAGAGGAGCCTATGTAGAACCACGGCCATAAGGGTGTTGGATCATTCAACATGAAAGAGATAGCGTGGAAGGGGTGAAAAGTCCAAAATTAAAGCAATACCCAAGGTATTACTTAACTTGAAGGATTCTGTCCTCGTAAAAGCCTCAACTAAGGGAAGTTAATTCCCCAGGTTGGGTTAGGCAATGAGAGAACGTCCGAAAACGAACTCAAGAGAACAGAATCTCGTACCAGGAATCTAAACCGGGAAGAAACCTATCCTCCCATTAAAAACCCCTGATACAGGACTGTCTGCTAGACCATAAAGAGGAAATTGTGCAACAATAACCTCTTCAAGATCTAGGGAGGCAAGCCTCCTGAACAGCAACTAGCCCTACTGGAATACCGATAAGCTACTCAGTTGCGGGTATAAATCCAGGTAGCTAGATGTCAACACAGACTTACTCTGATGTCCCGTTCCCAACTCCAAACTCAATGCTGACACGCTACTCAGTTGCCAGCTCAGAGAAAAGGAGAGGGAAACGAAACGCCACAGAAAATTTACCCAACCATAGGTTACAGTAAATTAACAGAGGATAGCCTAGGCTAATCAGAGGGAAAGGGAATTACTCTTATAACTCAAAGAGATAGTATTGACTTAAAGGGGCAATGATATCTATCTTACCCCTAAAGACAATACAAGAGTAATGGGGACATATAAAGTATACTAAAGTACTAAAGCTATTAAGCTAGAGAGCTTAGAGAAACGTTCTACGTAACTCGGGTATACTATAATGGAAGAGGAAAAGAAAATAATAATAGCTTTATTGTATAAAATATTGCATGAGCTTCAATGCAACTTTACCGGGAAGGTTATATCATGCATGAGGTGTGAAAGTGCCTAGGCTAGAAGCCTAGCACTCGTGAGGCTCGAAATTATCGCCAAATTCACGACAACAATGACATAATATAAAAATCCCTAGCTAAAATACTAAATAGCTAAAGTTATTAAAGCAAGGATGCCAGGAATATCGTTCTTGCTACCTAAATGAACAAAAACACCATCGCGTCATGACGCCATCCGGCTGGTAGTAGCTCTTGTTACGTTAATTACGATATCAATCGAAAAGCAAAACTGGCAAGAGCTTACATTTACACAATTCAAAGATATTACTTAACTTTCCAGAAGCTGATGAAGCTGGGGAATCCATAATTCAAGCAGAAAAGCTTCAAAAATAGCGAGATAACCCAGGGAAAAACTGGTCAGCAAAGCTACGAACGAAAGAATGGTTTGGTGGCGCCGTGATGCGGCGGATGGCCGAACTATTGACAGTACTTTAGGAGAGTCGAACAGTTTTACCTCTTGAACGACTCTCTTATTTTCTTGCCACTTTTTCCCTTCGAAGTGAAAGGCTATTTGGGGTGTAAATATCTATGAGATGTGTCAAGTTACGTCCTTACGCGATATCCCTTGAAAAAATTTAAGGGATACTCTCTCCAGGAGTTAGAATTCTGGATACCTTCGGTAAATTCTCTGGGATATATCACTGTAGTCACATATACTTAGGAAGGTACTAATGAAGGAACTTCCATCAGCACGACATGGCCTAAGCCTAAAAACTTCACCTATCTTTGTTCTGGTTGGGAGGAAGATAGCAAGTATTGCCAGTCTTCCTCCCTAATAGACAACTCTAGGTTAGGATGAGCTTCCCTAACTGCTGAGTGTGTCTCTTGCTAGAACGAAGTTTATAGGACCCTTATCCCTTCCCCACCTCTCTTTCTTTTATTATCTTTTGGCTGCAGTCCTACTTCCGTACCTAGTGTAGGTTAGGATGGAGGACTTGCTCAGCTCTCTGCCGGCTGACAATTACGTGTCGGCCGGCAGAGACCCTTTGTTCTTTGCAGAGTGAACCCCAGACCTCCCTTGGTCTCCCTTCCATGTCTGCCGGTAGAGCCCGGCAGGCTATGGATTCTTTGGAAGCCTGAATGCTACATTTTCCCCTTCCATAAGTTCACTCTCTCTGGATGGAAGGTTGTATGGCAATGCCACCTTATAACCTTACATCCATACTGTTTCTCTGACTATTGTGTTGTACCCCTAACCCGACTGCCGGCTTAACAGCCGACAGCCGGGCAGGTGGAGGTTCTCTGGTTCTTAGCTACTGCCGACGGGCATGGGTATTACTACCTTCGCCTGCCGGCAGGGGGAACACATCCCGAATCTGCTGGCCACTACGGTTAGTGGCCGGCAGCTGGGTATTAGTGTTTTCAGCTGTCGACCGGCAATGATTGCCGGTCGGCACACATTTGAGAATCAGTGGGCTGCCGCCTATTAGTTAAAGGTAGTATATCTTTGAACTATATAGAGGTAGATGCCGGCCGGCACAACAGCATGCGATGTATAGTAGTTACTATATTTGTAGTGTAGTACACACTACATTAGTATAACTGCAGTACAGAGTTTGTGATAACACTAAAGTTCTTCCACATACTTAATGTTATCTTGTACAGCCTTTTGTTGAGACCGTACAATATATAGAAAGTGAGTTCTTTCTGTATTCTTTCTATCCCGTATATTAAAACTTTATTTCAAAGGGTGAACTACAACTTAAATTTCCGTTTAGGAAATTACATAAGGTATTCTAGAATAGAATTAACCTTAGTTTTAATATCTTGGGAGGTTACACCGATTGACTGGACAGGAAATACTAGTATGTGTCTTTCCTTCTTTCTTTTATAGCTTTTCTATATACGCTAAATGTTTCAATATAAGTGAAAAGCCTTCACTTGTTACTCATTGATTTTTCTTCTCTTTACAGGAGGACCATCCGAAGTACGGGAGTGTGTTCTGTAATGTCCGCAGTAAGAACTTCTGTGGACGTCAACTTTGCAGGAGGCACGCAGCATGCGCAGCCTCCAGAGGTGATCTCTGGCATTGGGACCCTCAGGTTTGTACTGTATGTTCTAACCTCATTACCTGGGCTTTTGACAATCAATCCTAAGTCGACGGAGTCAAGGGATGCTGCCAGGGAAAAGTTACGAACCTGGGTGAAGGATTTTCAGAAAAACACCTCAGGCCCCTACCTTCCAAATGAGAAGATGAGGGCATACCTTTTCCCTAAAGCATCAGCTGATGCAGTCATTCCTCAGCCAGTAGATTCTGAAGTCTTGGCCGCCCTTCAAGACATCCATTTGGACGATAGGATGTCGGAGGTGTCGGATTCTACAGAGAGAGACCTTCTAGGAGAAGGTCAGGAGGAGGAGCTGTCTCAGGCTCCTCAAATAGAAGAAGAAGAAATCGACGAGGTGTCGGTTACATCGGTTCCGGACCCAGAACCTGTTCCCTCTACATCGTCTGCTATCCCAGATGAACTGGGAAGGACTCTTTCTTCTATTGTTGAGATGATCCAACAAATTTAAGGAAAGAATGATGAGAAAGAAGCTGCAATGAAACTGGAGATACGTAGACTTGCAGCATCACGTGGGCCCCAGAAGAGACTCAACGTGAAGGCTCTTCCTTTGTGCTCGGACACCAATCCTTGTAGGTATGCCGAACACATGCCAATGACAACCGGGAAGATTGTGATATCAAAAAAGTTTGGAGCAATTCCCCTGGAAAACGTGGAATTTTGGCCCAACAAAGATTCTTATCCGGACTGCTATGTCCGTCGTAGGAAGGAGCCAGCCTCAAAGGAGGAGACGGAGCCGAAGGAGGTCATAGTTCTTGACCATAGTAAAGCACAGGCGTTACTAGCAGGCTCCATGAAAGAGAAGGGCTTCACGAACTCAAAGGTGCCGGCCTTGAGTAAGAAGCTTCCCTCCTTTGTGGCCTCTCCAACCAGAGCATTTCCCTTCATGGAAAAGGGATATAAGGCAGCCTTAAAGGCGGTGGAGGCAGGGAAACCATGCCCCTCCTTAGAGTAGTGCAAGCCGTTATCTCTGACCTTGCCCTTGGACCAAGAAGACGGAGAGGACGTCCACCTTACCTTCTCAGTCGGGAAGCTGGAAGCTGATACTGCTGAATGTCAGTTTGGTGAGGAACTTCCAAAACTGTCGGACATTCTCTTGTGCAGAGAGCAAGAGACGAAGGAAAGACTTGCGGCATCGATGTCATTGCAAATGACATTAGAAACGATGGCAAGTGACCCCAAGAACCAGGACATGTTCATGGTAGTGGCCAAAACCCATCTGGCTACAGTTACAAAGGATCTCTATAGCTGTATTAAAGCTAGGAGAACCTGTAGAGAGTTCGTGTTCGCCTCGGCTGCGGTGAGGCACGAACTGAGGAGACTGATATCCTCTCGTATCTGGGGTAAAGACCTCTTTTCCAATGAAGTGGTTAAAGAGGTAGTAGACAAGGCCGCCACAGAGAATAGGAACCTTCTCAAAAAGTGGGTCTTAAATTTTAAGAGAAAGTCTTCTCCAGATGAGGGTCCCCAACCCAATAAGAAGACAAAAAGGCCTAGGCCATCCTCTCAGCCGGCTAAACCCTACTGACAGTAACAACAACAACTTCCTGTGACCGCGGTGCCTCAGATAGTGGCACAACCTCCAACCACGTACCAGCTGGTACCTCAACAAGTGGCGACACAGTCGCCAGTTTTTAACCCAGCCTTCGAAAGGCAGACTTCTTCCTTTCGTGCGAAAGCTAGAAGAACAACCAGAGGTTCTTCTAGATGCCCTTCAAGAGGAAGGGGATCCAGGGGAGGGCGTGGTCAAGGAGGCAAGGCCTCAGGTCCACAACAGCAGGAGTGAGATACTTCCAGTAGGAGGGAGACTACAGCTATTTAGGGATCACTGGACCTTCGATCCCTGGGCCCACAGCCTAATAAAGAATGGACTAGGTTGGAACTGGAGCAGTCCTCCACCTCAATTTCCTCAATTCTTCCAACACTCAACCCCCATTCTGGGAGAATATGTCCGAGAGCTCTTAGACAAAAGAGTAATCCGAAAAGTAAAGTCCATCAAATTCCAAGGAAGGCTGTTTTGTGTTCCAAAGAAGGACTCAGAAAAACTCAGAGTCATTCTAGACTTGTCGCCACTCAACAAGTTCATAGTGTACTACAAGTTCAGAATGCTCACACTTCAACACATAAGGACCCTACTGCCCAAAAGGGCATATGCTGTGTCTATAGACTTGTCTGACGCTTATTGGCACGTTCCAATTAATCGTCACCTCTCCTCCTACTTAGGCTTCAAGTTACATTGATAACTTTACGCCCTCAGAACCATGCCTTTCGGGCTAAACATAGCCTCAAGGATTTTCACAAAGCTCGCGTTCGCAGCCGTCCATCAATTACGCCTAAAAGGGGTCCAAGTAGTAACCTACTTGGACGACTGACTGGTGTGGGCAGCATCCAGGACAGAATTCATGCAAGCTTCTAAGATAGTGATCCAGTTCCTGGAACATCTGGGATTCAAGATCAACATCAAAAAGTCTCGACCTTCTCCAGCTCAAAAATTTCAGTTGTTGGGAATCCACTGGAATTTGGAGTCACATCGATTTTCCATTCCTGGGAATAAGAGGAAAGAAATAGCAGGATCTGTCAAGAGACTATTGAAATCCAAACGGATATCAAGATGCGAACAGGAGAGAGTGCTGGGTTCTCTACAGTTTGCTTCGATAACAGACCCAGTGCTAAGAGCACAGCTAAAAGATGCAATAGGAGTCTGGAGAAAATACGCATCAAACAAGCGAAGAGATCTAATAAGACCTCTACCGACTCGACTGCGAACGCTTCTCAAGCCGTGGTCCAATGCCAAGCAGTTGAAGAGATCAATACTTCTTCAACCTCCTCCCCCGTCAGTAACTATCCACACAGATGCCTCAAAGGAAGACTGGGAGGTCACTCTCATCAGAAGAGAGACCAAGGAGCTTGGTCCAATCTTTTCAAGTCATTTCACATCAACTTTCTAGAAGCCATGGCAGTTCTTCTGACACTAAAGAAAGTGTCTCCTCGCCACTCAACCCACATAAGACTGGTTCTAGACAGCGAGATGGTATTGAGATGCCTGAATCGACAAGGGTCGAGGTCACCTCAAATCAACCAAGTGATGTTGGCCATATTCCGTTTGGCGGAATGGAAGAAATGGCACCTGTCAGCAGTTCACATTCAAGGGTTCTGCAATGTGACAGCGGACGCTCTATCTAGGTTTACACCTATAGAGTCAGAATGGTCTCTTGACGCAGGATCGTTCTCCTTCATCTTGAGCCAAGTCCCGGAGCTGCAGATATACCTCTTTGCGACGAAAGACAACAAGAAAATAGATTGTTACGTGTCCCCATAGAGGATCCGTTAGCGGAGGCAGTGGACGCTATGTCCCTAGACTGGAACAGATGGTCCAATTTTTATCTGTTTCTCCGCACAACCTCCTTTTGAAGGTTCTCGATAAGCTGAGACCCTTCAAAGGGAAAGCAGCAATAGTGGCCCACAAGTGGCCGAATAGCGTGTGGCTCCCTCTGGCATTGGAACTACGACTAAAATTCGTACCGCTACCGGATCCATCCTTGTCTCAGCGAGTACAGAAGTCGACTGTCTTCACTCCATCACAGAAAACATGGAACCTACATCTCATGATTTTCTCTCCTTAGCGATGAGAAAAAGATTCGGTGTTAAAAGTCAGTTTAGACTTTTGGAGGAAACCAGAAGACATTATGAGGCTTCAGGGAAGAAATAGCTATCCTTTGTCAAGGCGAAGAAACCAAAAGAAATCCCGACAGATTCATATTTATCATTCTTCATTCACCTTCATGAGCAAGGTTTAGCAGCCAACACAATTCTATTGTTCAAGCCTGCCTTGACAAGTCAGATACCATATACCTTACAGGTCGACCTTTCTAATGACGTTCTTAATGAAGTACAAAGGCCCATGCTGGGTTTAGCCCTTCAGCGCCTCCAAAGACCCTTTGCATGGTCATTAGATATGATTCTTCATTGTGTATAAATAATGAACAATGAGAATTGCGCTTAGAAGGCCTTGAATTTAAGTCATATTTCTGTTTGTACTTGCTGTGGGGGCCAGAGTTAGTGAAATAGTGGCTCTCTCTAGAGAGGAAGGCCAAGTCCAGCTCTTGGAGGGAGAACTGAATCTATTTCCAGGCCCAACGTCTCTTAACAAGAACAAGCTACCCACCAACAGGTGGGGTCCCTAGAGAATCTGCCCTCTGAAGGAAGATGCATCTCTATGTCCAGTGGAGAGCCTAAAGGTCTATCTTCATAGAACTTCAGACTTTATGGGAGGACAGCTGTTCAGAAGAGAAACCCTGGGTTCAAAGTTATCTATAACTAAGGGCAAAATTCACCCGTGTTATTCGCAGAACGGATCCAGACAGTACATCCGTTAGTCATGATCTGAGGAAAGTTGCCCCTTCCATAAAATTTCTTTAATTATACGCACTTTGAACATCCTTGTTTGTACACCGGCTGGTAGTCATCCAAGGCGTTCTTTATGCACCATGCGAAGCAAGTGGAGCAACTTAAGAGATCTGTGGTAGCAGCAGGTAGAATTCTTTAACCTTCTGGTTTAAATCTGCGAGGAACTGTGTAATTAATTTGGGACGATTAATTAAGAGGGTGTGTGTGTGTAGTCACTGTATGTTACTACACACTGAGCGATAGGCCATGAAAGTGTCCTTACGAACTGTTCCATTGACGTCAGTGAACTATAGCATAATACGGACACTTGTGCCAAGCATTTTTTACGCTAGTGTAAATAAACAGTATACAGACTATATATTTATTATCAATAATTCAATTGAAGTGGCAAATCTGTATCCTAGTAGACGAAACAATATTTTCTGTTGACTGTTTTTCTTTATGCTTTAACATCCATATTTCATAAATTTTATAAATGTTGATCTGATATGTTCGTTTATTAAATTTTAATAAACTAGTTCATGGTGAACCCTGTGTCTTATTCGCCCACACTCATTTTATTTGAAATGTACTGGGCATTAAGATTAAAATATGGATATTTTTATCATGGTATGTCTTTCAAGACTGTTCCCTGATTCAAGCAAAAGTCCACTCACTTTAACCCTTCCTTGGAAAGGTTGACGTGGTACCCTAATGGGATTGTGGCAAAGAGGCAAAATTTGTTCCTATGCAGATACAACCATTATCCAATAGTTAATAAGACTAGTCACATTGGGGAAGGTGTCACAAATTCATACTGACATTGGTGACTCTTATACAAACTTTGCTTTATATTGTATAGGGTGAGACCACTATACAAGCTTGTCATTTTGTCATCCATAGTTATTATGTACTCCTCGAGACTTTTTCCAGAGACTAGTACGACTCTTCCATGTAGGGGGCAGGAAGCACTAACTTAGTTCATGCTTAGATGAAATGATGTATGACGGTAACATCATAGGTCTCTAGGTCTAGACAGACCAGGAAAATACTTTCTTGAGAGTACGGCACCGATTGAGAATCCACAAATACTGTAATGCTCTGGTAAACTTCCATCAGGACAACATGGCCTGAGCCCAAAAAACGGATTTTGAGCGAAGCGAAAAATCTATTTTTGGGTGAGGTAGCCATGTCGTCCTGATGGACCGGCCCTTCCTTTTATTGTAAAAGGGCTTATTGACCCCTCCCTATAGTACAGTATCTGTAGCACCTCGTATATCGCTACAAGGAATAAAGAGGGCGCTACCACCTTCATCAGATACACACTGGAAACGGAATAGGAGAGATGCCTTATGAGCGGCTCTCTTTTCATTCTCGTTTCAGATTCTTGTCACTGTAACCCCTCGAAGCATTAATACTGTTCGAGGTGAAGATAGCTATGTGACGTGTCAAGAATACGTCCTCTGATATTATGCGATATCCCTGTGAGATTATTTAGGGATATTCGCTCCGGGAGTTAGAATTCTGGATACCTTAAGGTAAAATTCTCTGGGAATATCACTGTAGTCAAATATACCCTAGGAAGCTACCTTTTAGGAACTTCCATCAGGACGACATGGCTAACTCACCCAAAAATAGATGTTTCGCTTCGCTCAAAATCCGTTATATAACCAAAAGAATCTAGAAAATTAAGTAGGGAAATTCCATATATAGAAAAAATATCATGTACCTTTAAATAATATATCTTATATAAATACTAGTTAATTCTGGAAGTAAAAGGGACAATGATTTTTCTTGAACTTTGTCATATTAGAAGAAATTAACATGGCTGGTTAGAGAAAGATTGAGGTTGTCTATAGTTCAACGTTTGTTTTGGGAGCCAGAATTTAAGTAGGCTGTTGTCAACAGAGAATCAAAAGCTTGTCATACTCAGATATTCATAACATTTATCGTTTTACAAACGAGACTGGCAATGTAAATTGTAAAATTAACTTCTCTTCCCTTCTCTGTTTATTAAAATCGGTAATCCAAACTCTTGTATAATCTATTGTTCAGTTTAAAACAAAGATTTTCAATCAGAAATAATTTCGTACTCAACACCACTGTGTCAAGTTTGGGAGTGAGGCAGCAAAAGATGGGTGGCGGTTACGGTATGGCCGCGCAATGTTTTGTCGCTGTCCTGCCTTCCAGGTCGTGCCTTTACCTCAAAGCTCATTGCACTCGGTGTGGCCGAAGCCTAAAGAAGTCACATCTAAATACTAGAATCATTCGTTAAAAGATTATAATGTCTCTCCATAAATTCAAATTAGCTTTACAAAATAATACCACCATTCATGAAAAATTGTGAATTACAATTTAGGTCTCATAATTGATGAGGATGAAGTTCTAAATCAAAGGCAAAGCTAAGTTATTTAGGACAATTTTACAAACAATATGCACAAATTAAAAATCTTTAAAACAAAAATAAGTTTTTAGCAATTCTGAGTAATTTAAATCCTATTTTTGGATTACTTGACAAAACATATTGAAACAAATAAACAAGCTTCTAAACACAAAGTTGTAGTTTCATAGATCTTACAAAAATAAACTGTGTGGTTTCTCAAATCACTACAGTGTACAATTTTTTTTACACTGGTTTATATATTGCTGTTTCTCTAGTAATTTGGTTCAAATCTACTTCTTTCTGATACCTGACTTCACATGCAAACAGGCTATAACTCCTTTTACAACGGAGAAGCACCTCGTGTTTATTTTCTTCTACCTGTTGAATTCGATGACACCCATCTCGCTCAGAGGCTGTGCCCTGTCAAGTATAAATGGCAGCTTGTACAATGTAAATGCAGTTAGGAGAAAAAAAAAGTTTTATCAGCAACTTTCCCCTTTTGAATTCTGCTTCCCCAACAGATATAGCTTGACTTGTCGGGCATGAGAATGACTATAAGCGATGCAAATTCATTGTGAATCGCTGCTAACATCCACGAGGGTATTCTTGTTTTTCTCGAACTTTCTATCTAATTCCATGACATATTTCTGTCATTTTAGAAACGTACTCCATAGGTTCTGCCAGACAATTATCTCAAACCTCATGCAGATGGGCTAACCTCCCACTAGCGTTACTAACATCCGAGAAGGTAGTAAATTGTCCATGTTACATTTTCGGAGTATGAATGATATACAATTACTGTTGTTTAGCTTGCTACTGGGGTAAATTCTTGCGCTTGTTTCGTTTCCTGTTGAGAGCTTTGTTTTGGATATCAAATGTTCTTAATTAGTTTAGTACTTCTTGAAAAAAACTTCCAGAAAAGGAAAAAGACATGATTAGATATTTGAAGCAGCTTATGAGTATGCAAAAGTGAACTACTGCAATACAACCACTGCATAATACTTTAATTAAGTTTAATGTATGAACTATAATAAAAGATAGGCTATATTCAAAGATTTCTCCCATATTTTCTCACCAGTATCTAAATGTTTCAAGTTTTTAGCTTTCGTGACAGTCTTGGTTTGGATATAATGCTCAATATCTACCACTTGGTCTGAGTTTCATTTCTGTTTACATTTGAAATGATATTCAGGATGTCAAAAGGATGCTAGAAAATATTATTTCATTTAGTGGTGAGGTGGGGGTGCACGGAAACCCTCCCCCACTCCTTAGATGACCAATTGTTTATTGAAATAAGTCATAAATATAGTTTAATGTCGAATTCGCTCTACCAAACCCATAGTGAAATTCCTT
>NC_090732.1:61420763-61423263 GCF_036898095.1 Palaemon carinicauda | reverse complement strand
GAATCTATTGGAGATTGTTTTCATCGTCCATAGAGTAACACTGAACTCACTAAACCGATATATAGTCAGAAATTTATATGTTATTTCAGGCGATTTGATTTCCAAATATTACTTAACCTGGCCATTGTCTAATTTCCTTTATATATTTTTTCACTTTACTCTGATTTTAAAGACCCTGTATTGGTATCATAGTTCCTGAATGTTTAAATAATTCTACCTCATCAATCCTTTCTCCTTCCAATGATATTTCATCTTCCATTGCATACTTCGTTCTCAGCATCTCTGTTTTTCTTCTATTTATCTTCAGGCCAATCTCATGTGATATCTTATGCGTTCTGGTTAGTGTTCTGCTAATAAGGACAATATCATCAGAATATTCTAGGTCTGCTGAATTTCTATCACCAATCCAGTCCAATCTTTCTCCACCATCTCTCACTGTTCTACGCATCACAAAATCCACGAGGAGGATGAACAACATAAGTGACAACACATTCCCTTGCAGTACTCTGCTGTTCACTGGAAATTCATTTGATAGGACGCCATTAACATTCACTTTGCACTTGCTATCCTCATGAACAGACTTAATCAAATTCATATTTATGAGGAATTCTATAATAACACGGGACTCTCCACAAAATTGGCTGGTTTTTACTGTCAAAGGCTTTTCTATAGTCTATAAATATACATGCATATATATATATATATATATATATATATATATATATATATATATATATATATATATATATATAAATGCATATATATACATATATATATATATATATATATATATATATATATATATATATATATATATATATATATATATAAATATATATATATATATTAGAAGGGGCTAGTGTTCGATCCCAAGTATGAGGTAGAAATTTATTTCTATTTAAACACGATGTTGTGTTGATATTTATCCATATTGACTCATTAGGGGTAATTTGAATGAATTACTGCCAATTGTGTCACGTGGTGGCCCGGGAAATTGGGTTAAACTCGCTGGTAAGAGACAGATGTCTCGCCAGGTAAATCCTCGGACAGCGGGGGTAGCGTCAGGTTCCAATTTCTTTTATGGGCTCTCGTGACATGGTTAGTTTCGACCTGGCCTTTCGTTAGAAGGGGCTAGCGTTCGATCCCAAGTATGAGGTAGAATATTATTTCTATTTGAACACGATGTTGTGTTGATAAATATCCATATTGACTCATTAGGGGTAATTTGAATGAATTACTACCAATTGTGTCACGTGGTGGCCCGGGAAATTGGGTAAAACTCGCAGATAAGAGACTGATGACTCGCCAGGTAAATCCTCGGACAGCTGGTAGCATCAGGTTCCAATTTCTTTTATGGGCTCTCGTGACATGGTTGGTTTCGACCTGGCCTTTCGTTAGAAGGGGCTAGCGTTCGATCCCAAGTATGAGGTAGAAATTTATTTCTATTTGAACACGATGTTGTGTTGATATTTATCCATATTGACTCATTAGGGGTAATTTGAATGAATTACTACCAATTGTGTCACGTGGTGGCCCGGGAAATTGGGAAAACTCGCTGGTAAGAGACTGATGTCTCGCCAGGTAAATCCTCGGACAGCTGGTAGCATCATGTTCCAATTTCTTTTATGGGCTCTCGTGACATGGTTGGTTTCGACCTGGCCTTTCGTTAGAAGGGGCTAGCGTTCGATCCCAAGTATGAGGTAGAAATTTATTTCTATTTGAACACGATGTTGTGTTGATATTTATCCATATTGACTCATTAGGGGTAATTTGAATGAATGACTACCAATTGTGTCACGTGGTGGCCCGGGAAATTGGGTAAAACTCGCTGGTAAGAGACTGATGTCTCGCCGGGTAAATCCTCGGACAGCTGGTAGCGTCAAGTTCCAATTTCTTTTATGGGCTCTCGTGACATGGTTGGTTTCGACCTGGCCTTTCGTTAGAAGGGGCTAGCGTTCGATCCCAAGTATGAGGTAGAAATTTATTTCTATTTGAACACGATGTTGTGTTGATATTTATCCATATTGACTCATTAGGGGTAATTTGAATGAATTACTACCAATTGTGTCACGTGGTGGCCCGGGAAATTGGGTAAAACTCGCTGGTAAGAGACTGATGTCTCGCCAGGTAAATCCTCGTACAGCTGGTAGCGTCAGTTTCCAATTTCTTTTATGGGCTCTCGTGACATGGTTGGTTTCGACCTGGCCTTTCGTTAGAAGGGGCTAGCGTTCGATCCCAAGTATGAGGTAGAAATTTATTTCTATTTGAACACGATGTTGTGTTGATATTTATCCATATTGACTCATTAGGGGTAATTTGAATGAATTACTACCAATTGTGTCACGTGGGTGGCCCGGGAAATTGGGTAAAACTCGCTGGTAAGAGACTGATGTCTCACCAGGTAAATCCTCGGACAGCTGGTAGCGTCAGGTTCCAATTTCTTTTATGGGCTCTCGTGACATGCTTGGTTTCGACCTGGCTTTTCGTTAGAAGGGGCTAG